>NC_053488.1:85409799-85431210 GCF_015227805.2 Hirundo rustica | reverse complement strand
ATATATAAATATAAATATAAATATAAACATAAATATAAACGTAAATGTAAATGTAAATATAAAAATAAAGCCATTAATATACAGAAAATACTGGTTCTATAGAAAACATTAATATCTAAAATACTGGTTATATACATTATGAATCTATAAGGCATTGTGTACAAGTAAGTGTATTTAATGCAAATTTTATTTTTCATTTGTTTGCGCTGATGCCCGGGTGGAGCTGGCGCTCCCGGCTGTGCCCTCGGAGGGGATGTCCCAGTTTGTGCCCATCTCTAGTGGAAGTGACAAAGCTCTGGAGAGCCGGGAGCACTTCCCAGAGAACAGCTTTTGTTTCCCAAATCGCCGTTACGAACAGTCTGGTCTTGTGGATATTGTCCTGATCATGGCTAAACAAGGATCTCCTGGGGTGGAGGGAGGAAACAATTTGGGGCGGATTTGTCCAGGACGCTGCTCCAGCCGGAGGGTGTCGAGGGTCCAAAGGCTCCTTCCTTTCTCCTCTGCTGCTTAAAATACTCAGGTCAAGGTGTCCCCACTCCCAGGAAAAATGAGAATGCGGGATAAACGCAGCCTGTGGATGAACCCAAGGCACAGACAAATCAGCTGGAGCTCAGGGGTAATTTTTATTCCTGATCAATCTCGAATCGTTTTGACCCAAGGTATAATTTGAAATGTTCCTGTCTCTGTTACTACAGCCCCGGGGCCCTCTGGGTTGTTTTCACCCTTTTGCCTGCTTGTTTTCTCTCACTGCTTACAAGATCCCAGGAACAGTTTAATGAAAACTCAGTGTGTGGCTGGAGGGGTCAATGGAGAGTCGTTTCAGAGCCTTAAAAAAAAAAAAAAAAAAAAAATTGGGCAGGGTTTGGTTGTGTTTTTTTAAACAGGGGGTTTCACACTCGAAAAGATTTGTGGGAAGAGAAAGCATTTATCCCTGTGTCAGTTCTTCTGGCTGCCTGCCCCTGCTCTCTTTTTCATGGAATCATGGACTCACTGAATCGTTAAGGCTGGAAAAGCCCTCGTAAGAGCATTGCTTCCGCAGCTCTGCCAAGGCCACCACTAACCCATGTCCCAAAGTGCCGCGTCCACACGACTGCACATCCATCCATCCACCCACCCATCCATGTGGGATGCGGGTTTGTGCTGTGTTCTAGGGAAGCTTTTCCCCTCCCACCAGGGCAGGGGTTGTGTCACCCCTGGCCTGGCCACTTGGCTTCCCCTGGGGGTGTCCCAAACCTGGGAACCCTTGGAAAAGGCACTGCAGCCTCTTCTGACCAACAACGCCCGGGGTCTTGCCTAAGGATGGGCTGCTCCCTTTTTGTCCCCTGTGTGGAGCCCTCTTTCCCCGCCGGGAACGCCATTCCATCGGGAAATGGAAGGAGAAGGTAAATGAAGGACGTGGCCAAGAGCAGCCACTAAAACCTGAATCAGCACAAAGCCAGGGCAGGCTGGGCTGGAGGGTGGAGGGTGCTCAGCGAGGCACCCGGGGCTTGAGGATGGCAGTGAGCAGTTGGCAGGATAATTATTACAGGCGGAAAACAAAGGAGAGTGACAATTTTCATGTGGCTGGATTCAGCCCTCGTGCTTCTTAATTCCCGCGGAACAAAGAGCTATAATTGTTCTCAATAGCGAGGAGGGGAAGAACCTAATTTCCAATGTGAGTCAGAGAAGCTTTCAAGCAGGGGGTGGGTGGAAACTATTTATAAAGGACCATTAGGGAAAATCAGATTTCTACGCACAGTAAACAGAACACAGAAATAAAGCATCTATTTATATGTGAGTGTGGAAAGCTTGTCCCGAGCAGCGCAGCGCCCTGGTGACACCAAGGGTCACCCCGCCGAGGGTTGTGGTGGCTTCGTGGTGGAACAATGCCTTCCTCCAGGCAGGCAAACAAAGCTCGTTCCATCCTTCCTGTGCTGCCTTTAGAGAGAGAAAAAAAAAAAAAAAAACAAAACAAAAAACCCCAAAAACTAAATAAAATTACTTGAACAATTGTCTTTGTTTGGCCAAAAAAATGTGCAGAAAGCAAACACCAAAGTGCTGTGCCAGAGTCATTGTGGGGATGAGCTCCCGGTTTGCTCAGCGCTCGTGTGCCCAGGTAAACGCATCCTGCTGCAGCCGGCACTCTCGGAATGTTCGCGGTTCCGTACTCCCAGCACGGAGAAAAACCCTATAAATAAATAAAACGCGAGAACAAACTCTGGTGGTGCTGCAGGATGGTGAGACCGCAGGCATCAGGTGTGAGAGGAGGCTGCAGCACACGCAGAGTGTTTTCCTGGGAATTGCCTTGCTCCCTGGACTCATGTGCTAAAAGCATCTTACTGGAGTTGCAGGAGCCCCAGAGCTGAAGGGAATCCGCTCCTGGCAGGGCAGAGGGGCCTGGCTGTGAGATCCCTTCTTACAGGAAAGGAGCTTCCCAGGCCGGGGAAGGGCACCAGCTCCAGGTGCTCCTCTACGCCGTGACTCCGAGCCCAGCTCAGCCCTGTGTGCACATTTTGGGACTAGGACAGGGATATTTCACTGCAGCCACTCCATAAAAGTGAAATGCAAGCATGAAAGATCCTTATGTCACAGACGAGCAATGTGGGCTCCCTCCTCCCCGCTCTCCATGAGGGAATTGCCTCCCTGAGCCTAAATACAGGCTTGAGCAAGGTCTGGAGGCTTGGCCGGGATAACAAGGACGTGGAACAATCGGAGTGATAATCTGCTGATTAGCTCTGGTTTAGTGTAATCTGTTAGGTATCAACTTCACAGAGAGCTGGCCGTTTTCCTCCGTTGCTTTTGGAATGCTAAATCAGCTGGGTGAGCGGATCCATTTAGCATTTTCTCTTTTTTTTTTTTTTTTTTTCGTGGATTTATTCCTATTTCACGGGTTCGGAGCGAGCAGAGGTGAGCGCGGCCGTGCCTTGAGCTGTCCCCACGCCGCGGCTCACGCTGCCCCAGAGCCCTGCCCTTCCTTCTGCCTCTCCCTTCGGCGGTGTCCGTGACTGAGGACACAGCCTCCGCCTGTGGAGCAAAGCCCGGCTTACGGGACGTCTGCCCTGGCTGCAGAGCTGTGCTCCCAGGCTTGGAGCGTGAAGGAGAGCTGTTCCCGATGTGAGGTACTTTATGCGCACACAGGACTGATTTATATCTCTTCCAACAAGCTGTTCTTTGCTATCACGAGCCAACAGGACCCATAGGGTGTTACAAGACATATTACACACAGCCAAGAGCTTTAATCCCCTTGGGGGAGTGATTACAAACAACTACACACGTCCCAGAGTTGCTTAATCACTGTTAAGAAATTTCTTTATAATCTGAGTAAATTACTTTAATTACTTGCAACTACCAATTAGCGTTTGAATGCTTCCACTGAGAAGTTTGCAGGCATTAATCTGCTCCCTTGGAATGTGAAATCAGCGGCTGGAAGATGGCTTTGGTCTGTGCACAGGCAGCAATCTGGCAGGACGGGGAGGCAGCAGCCCCTGCCCGGCAGCCCCTCCGCAGCCGCCTGCCCTCCGCTCTGATTTATTTAGGAGCTTGAAAGGAGAGTTCAGCGCTTCCACGAGCTTTAGCAGCTGGATAATATTGCTGGATCCTGGGAAAGGGAGGGCCTGCTTGAACCCTGCGGTGGGCACAGAGGCTCTGCCTTTTGTACCCGGACAAAGCAAACCATCCCAAACCCTCCCTACCTGGGAGATCGTGCACTCAGACACATCCCGCAGCCTCTCTGCTCCCATCCCTGTATGTGCGGCCCCAGCTATTCCTTAATCCCCGGTGCTCCCCAGCGTGGGGTGGGTTTTGCCCACTCTCAGCTCTGAGCTGAGCTTCCCCTTCACACACGAGCGCTGGTGAGGTCTGGGCAGGCACAGCTCCGCTCCCCCTTCTCCCATCAGCCTGCTCTGCCAGGAACTCTCAAACTTGAAATGGCAGGATCAAGGTCTGGACTTGCTTTTCTGGGCACTTTTGAGGCTTTGCCAGCCTGGATCGGGTTCAAAACGTTATTTTGTCTTTGATATTTGGGTCCGGGGTGGCTGCTCTGGTCCTCTTTTCCTTTGCTCATCATTAGGAGGGTGCTGGTGTGAGGGAGTCTGGGCACAGCCCCAGGGCGCTCCAGCCTGTGCCCGTGGTGAGGCAGAGCAGCTGCGGTGGAGGAGGCTGGATCCGTGGGCAGGGATCCTGGGAGTTCCATGCCATGGACAGGGATCCTGGGAGCTCCATCTTGGATCTGTGAGCAGGGATCCTGGAAGCTCCATGCTGTGTCCATGGACAGGGATCCTGGGAGCTCCATCCTGGATCTGTGAGCAGGGGATCCTGGGATCTCCATGCTGTGTCCATGGACAGGGATGCTGGGAGCTCCATGATGTGTTCATGGACAGGGATGCTGGGAGCTCCATGCCATGGGCAGGGATCCTGGGATCTCCATGCTGTGTCCATGGACAGGGATGCTGGGAGCTCCATGCTGTGTTCATGGACAGGGATCCTGGGAGCTCCATGCTGTGTCCATGGACAGGGATGCTGGGATCTCCATGCTGTGTCCATGGACAGGGATCCTGGGAGCTCCATCCTGGATCTGTGAGCAGGAATCCTGGGAGCTCCATGCCATGGGCAGGATCCTGGGATCTCCATGCTGTGTTCATGGGCAGGGATCCTGGGATCTCCATGCTGTGTTCATGGGCAGGGATCCTGGGAGCTCCATCCTGGATCTGTGAGCAGGGATGCTGGGAGCTCCATGCCATGGACAGGGATGCTGGGAGCTCCATGCTGTGTCCATGGACAGGGATCCTGGGATCTCCATGCTGTGTCCATGGACAGGGATGCTGGGATCTCCATGCTGTGTTCATGGACAGGGATGCTGGGAGCTCCATGCCATGGGCAGGGATCCTGGGAGCTCCATGCTGTGTTCATGGACAGGGATCCTGGAAGCTCCATCCTGGATCTGTGAGCAGGGATTCTGGGAGCTCCATGCTGTGTTCATGGACAGGGATCCTGGGAGCTCCATCCTGGATCTGTGAGCAGGGATTCTGGGAGCTCCATGCCCAGCCTCTGCCAAAAGTGCCTCTGCAGCTCTCTCGTCGGCCGTGGCTGGGCCTCTGTGCCTGGGGCTCCTGCTGCTGCAGTCCAGGCACCTTCCTGGGGCTGGGGGACAGGAACCGTGTGCCCACGTGCCCAGGCCATGTCTGAAGGGCCCAGCGCTGTCCCTTCCACGTCACCCCGAAGGTGAGCTGCTTCATCAGCCTCGTCCCCCTCCACAACGCAACAACTCCCCAAAAATGACGGAGTCACAAGCCACGTGGCCCTTTCCCACGGCACTGCCACTGTCCTGGCTGCTCCTGAACTTGTGGGCAGCCCTCAGAGGTTTTCTTTCGCCCAGGAATTTGCTTGGCTGAAGGAACTTCTCCCCTCGCACCACGTCGTGCCGCGAGCAGGTGAGGAGCCCTCTGCAGCAGGTGTGTGGCTGCTGACTCACTCAACCCCAAGTCAGGTCTCCTCTGGTGCTGGTAGCGGTCCCGCCACCATCCCATCCTTTGGTGGCTCCCAGGGGATGGAGCGTGGCCAGCCCCTGACCGCGGCCCTGGGCTGCTCCTCCCCGCCCGGCATGGATGTGGCCCAGGCTCCGCCAGCCTCTCCCCGCCGCTGTTTGCGCCCTGTGATACTTTCACATGAGAAACAAATAACGGCTGATGGTATCTCCTGCAGGAAAAAAACAAGGTTACTCCCCTGACCTGATTAATGCAAATAAACTGAACGGAGTCCCGTTGCCCGGGGCTTGCAAATTTAATATCTGTTCCCTGCCTCATTTCATGCTGGTTTAGCCTCTCGCCCTGTGACTGCAATTACCTCTGTGGCTCTGCCTGGGCGTCGGGGCCGCTTCCCCCGCGCCGCACGTGATGCAGCTCGGGCCGGGGCGCCTCGCTTTGGTGTTTGGGCTTTCTTCTTCTTGTGGTTTAATTTCCTTTGAGTTTATTAATTATGGCCAGGGGTGGGGGCCAGGAATGTTTGGCTGATGCTTCCTCTTTGCGTGGCGCAAAACTTCAGCCCTGTAATTCCCCCTTTATTGGATGCCCCGGGTTGGGTTGGGGAAGAGGAGCCAGTCCTGGCTGCAGGGAGCCGGGGATGGGAACAACTTTTTCCTCGTCCCAGCCTGAGATCCCTCTGCCCAGCTCCCTGCATCACTCCCTGCATCCCCCCCACCCTCTTGCCCTGTGTTTCCCACTCTCTTCACTCGGGTGAAGTGACAGCTTTGCAAGAGGCCCTGAAAGGTGTTTGGGACCATTTCACTGGGGCATTCTGTTGATGTGCCTTGGGCTGGATCGCTGGGAAAGCAGGCACAGAGTCCCACATCCCTAGACCTGGGTGAGCCAAGAGATGCTCCAAATCCAGCACTGGGCATTACCAGCATGACCCTTTGCAGGGCATGAAGCAGACTTTTATTCCAACCCCACCTGCCGCGAGCAGGATCTGCATCCAGAATTCATTTGAACGTCAAAAGTCTCGTGAGAACAGCGGGCAGGACTGTCCCAGAGAGATGAGATTTCCTCCCCCTGCTCCCAAGACATCCTGCACCCCTGCACTGCACTGGGATGGGTCAGTGTCCAAGGCAGAGCTGGATGCTGGTGTCTTCCTGTGACACTGGTGCTGTGCCAGGCAGGGGGAGTGAGGGACAGGCTGCAGCCCCTTCACCTGTGCCCTACCTGTGCCCAGGAGAAGCAGAAGCTCTGTGGCCGTGAGCCCAGCCCACCTTTCAGCAGCACTGCAATCATTTTAAAGGCACAAAAGCAGCTCTGTGAACAGGCCTTTATAATTTCCAGGCAGGACTGCGAGCGGGGGGCTGCCACCCTTCTGTTTGCTTACATCTTCGTTTGAGCTGGGAGCTGTCAGGGAGGTGAGAATGAGGGATGGTGACTTCCCGAGCGTGCCCGGCCCCGCGCGAGCGCTCGCACGCCCAGCGCTGACTCCGCAGCTCTTGTTTGGTTCCAGGCCCCAGAGCTGCCAATCTCCGCTGGTTTTCCGTGCCTCTGCGCGAGTCTTGTCACGGTGCTTTAATGGCTGTATCACCTTGTGAAGCTTTCAGACACCCTCCCTCCTTTCATCGGCAGTGGGAAGCCTGCCAGGCTCTGACAGGTTCTCCCAAACAAACCCCGGCGTGATGGGAGCGGGAGCTGTGACCGGCGCTTTGGCCCCGTGCCCGGTGCCCAAATCACGGCGCGTCCCTGTGGCGGTGCCCAGCTGGGCTGTGACACTGCACGCTCAGCCCCACGGAGGGTTCTCATCCCTTTGAGCAGCAGTGAGGCCCCACTGGCTCATCCAAGCTCCCTGTCCTTGCAAGGTGTCCCTGGGGCACCATCTCCCTGTGCCCAGCACCGGGACCAACCTGGAGCCCTGTCCCGGCCACAGCTCTCTGCATCTCGGCTGTCCTGCTCCATCGAGGGCTCCAAAAGGGTTTTCCCAAGCTGATTTGGGTATTTAGGCTTGCCTGGTGTCAGTTCTGGAAGGGGCTGCGCAGGGAGGTTTGGAGTCCCCATCCCTGGAGGTGTCCAGGAAGGGCTGGAGCTGGCACTCAGTGCTCCAGGCTGGGGAGCAAGGTGGGAGTTGGGCACAGCTTGGACTCGATGATCTCGGAGGGCTTTCCCAGCCTCACTGACTCTGCGGCTCTGTGGTCCCAAGAGATCCTCAGGAGCCGTTGCGGTGTTCCCTGGGCAACCTGGCCATGGCAGCGTGAGCCTCCACACCACATCCCGGGGCTGGGCTGTGCACAGAGCTCGGAGCAGCTCTTGGGGGCTCGATGCTATGGCAGCATCCGGGGCTGGCTGCATCCCCCTCCCCCTGATCCCTCTGCAGGACCCTGCCTGCGGGCAAGAGCTGCTGTGAGCAAGCCGAGAGCTCCTGGAAACTGCAGAGGACACAGCATTTCATCATTTTGGGGCCCAGACTGTCTCTGCTGCACCAACAAGGGAACTATTTGTGTGGTTCAAAGCCTTATTCATTCTGTTGTGGGTTTCTTTTCCAAACCACCCACTTCAAGTTTTGGGTGAAGGTTCAGTTCCATTTTTCTTATTCCCAGCTCATTTGCCCATCCCTAAAACAAACATATTGGAGCAAGCATGTGGGGGAGAGGGAGCATTAATCAAAGCAGAAGGGAGGTGAACGTAACGCAAACAGGGAACGACAATGCACAGAGTATTTGCATAATCCGGGGAGAAAGCTTTCCTGCTGAAAAGCTGGAGCCACTGGCATGGAAAAGCAAAGGTCTGAACAGGAACTCCGGTCCTGAGCAGCAACAGACACCGGGGGTAATAAATCAGGGATACGGGTACAGACGTAGCGGTTCCAGCACGCTTCCCAAACTTTGCATTCCACGCCTTTGGAAGAGGGCCGATCCTGCCTGCTTTGAAGCTCCCAGCCAAGGTGCCTGGACAGCAGCAGGAACAAGCCCAGGCCTGAGGAGCAGGTGCTCGGGTGGAGCCTGAACCCCTCAGAAATCAGCGCTGGCCTCGTGCAGATGCTTCCCCGGGACAAGGGTGTCCTGCCAGCTGATAGAGCCAGAACAGAGCCCCGAGCGCTGGGAGAGTGTAATGGATGCAATTCCAGGGCTAAGAAGTCCAGGGATCTAATAGCAGTTGGCATTTGACAAAGGAAATGGCTCTGTCTATGAAAGCGTGGGGTTTTGGGGAGTGCCCTGGCTGGCATTCCCCACTCCTGGATGACCTTGGGCAAGGTGCTTCACCCTGCGCTGCTTGGGTTTCTGCTGAGCTGCTCCACAGTGGGATAATTTTCCCTGCTCCACACATGCGATGTGCCTGCGTCTGTTGGTATTGGTGAATAGTTTGAGAACCCCCGAAGGGGTATCTTAGAGGAAGGGAAGGGGAATAAAAATCCAGCCAGGATCCTGCCCTAGCAGGAGGTGCAGACGTGGCAAGGACCTTCATAGGCTGAGTTCCCATCTGTGCCAGGTGCAGGCAGTGCCAAGGATGGAGCAAAGAAGCGTCTGGAAACCTCAGAACCATGACCTGAGCTGAAAGCCTGGAGAGTGTTTAGCCTGCAGAGGACAGATCCAAGGGGGATGAGATGGTGCTCCTCAAATGCACAAAAGGACGCTGAAGGAGAAAGGGTTCCAGGCCAGGTTGGACAGGGTTTGGAGCAACCTGGTGTAGAGGAAGGTGTTGGAACAAGATGAGTTTTACGTTCCCCCCAACCCAAGCCATTCTGCAATTCCGCCATCATGGACATGGAAATAACAAGATGAAGCAGCAGCAAGGGAAAAGCAGGTTAGAAAGTGGGAAAGGCAGGCAGGGTGGCACGGCTCATACCTGGGGACGGGCTTCCAGCCTGCAGACAGAGGCTCTGCATCCAAGGATCACCAGCAGGCCGTGGGAACACGGAGCCCCGGGAATGGCTGGTGGAGAGGAGGCTCTGCTCTGTGCCACCTGCCCGCCCTGAGCCCCGTCCCCAGCACTCTCCTCTCTCTCTGTGTGCCCCAGGGCACCGGTGCCACACACAGTCCCAGCCCTGGGAGCTGCGTCCCGGCACGCGGGGCACACGAGGGATGGTGCCACATGTTTCCTTCCCCTGCAATTCCCTGGCTGAAGGTATTTGATCAGACCAGTCGTTCAGGAGCCATGTGTCCCCTGCACAAACGCAGCTGATTCTCCTCCCAGCCTCCGAGGGCAGCTCCAGGGGCACACCCAGGTTAGCAGCCTTAGGAAAATGCATCCCTGTCGGAGATGTCAGGCATTCCCAGGGAAGGCAGTGGCAGGATATTCAAAGCCCTTTCTGCAAATCAGTGCCTTGGACACTAATATAAGTAACTTTAAAAAAGCGGAGAGAAAGGCAGTCAAGGAGATAAAACCCTGTCATTTCCATTTCTAAGGGATACGAAATGGTGCTTTTGAAAAAAAGCAATTTGTAAACTTTAGATACCAGCAAATTCCTTGTTTTTTGGATACAATACCAGCTTTGCATATGCGCTGAAAGAAAGAGGGAGAGAAAATAACCCGAAGCATCCTGCCCACTGCATTAGCTTTTAAAATAAAACCCATTTATATATAAATGTTGGCTTTTTTCCCAGTCTCTGTAGAAAAGCTTTTTTATATTAAATGCTACAATGAATTAAATTAGCCATAATGATTTCTTTGTGAATGGAAACCTTTTTTCCTGTGTGACATGTTTTTGATCATTTTTTTTTTTTTCCTAGCTACAACAACCCCTGCTCCTATCAAGCTGAGGATTTTGTTTGTTCTGCTATTTGCACGCTTCGATACAATTACTACGTGCACTCCTTGTTCCGAGGAGGAACAGATATTCCGAGTGCTGGCTCTGCGTGCGGAGGGGTGGGAACCTCCGGCAGCCCCACACTCACCTGTGGCAGCAGGGTCAGGACAGCTCTGTCACCCACCATGGCCAAGTGCCACATCAGGCAGCGTCCCCAGCAGCAGAGCCAACAGCCCAAGTCACTTTGGACAAGTGCCTGGAGGAAACAGGGCAAGGAGGAATGGCTTCCCAGAGAGTGAGATGGGATTTTGGGAAGGAATTGTTCCCTGCGAGGGTGGGGAGGCCCCGGCACATGGTGCCCAGAGCAGTTGTGACTGACCCTGGATCCCTGGAAGTGTCCAAGGCCAGGTTGGATGGGGCTTGGAGCAGCCTGGGACAGCGGGAGGTGTCCCTGCCCTTGGCAGGGTGGCACTGGATGGGCTCTGAGGTCTCTTCCCACACAAACCGTGATTCTTGGATTCATCTGTGACCCACAGCCACCACTTCCCCCGGACTTGCCATGGAGGGATTCAGCATGGTTCAATGTTTTCAGCTGTGAATATTTTCAGCTGTTGATGTTTTCAGCTGCTGATGTTTTCAGCTGTTGATGTTTTGAGTTGTTGATGTTTTCAGTTGTTGATGTTTTGCTCTTGGCTCTCCCTGGGCACCAAAGCCCTGCCTGTGCACTGGGTGCTGCAGGGCCCAGCCTGGGGCTGGGGGCACTGGAGGTCCTGAGGCTCCTGGCTGGGTGGTTGGGGCTGGACAAGGAGCTCTTCCTGGGGAGAGGGAGTTGGCTCATCACTGGAAAGGAAAATTAGGTCTCATTTCAGGTTTGAAGAGCCTGGATGGTGTCCCGTTTATTTTGGGTTTCTCCTAATGAGTGACAAGCTTCTGTTTCCCTCCAACCCCATTTCCTTCTCCAGTTTTTTTTAAGAATTTCTCCTTTTCCCTGCCTGTTTTTTCCTAGAAAACAGAAACTGAGCCATGCCGAGCTGCACCGAGCTGAGCTGAGCCAAGCCACAGGGACATGCTGGGGACACCAGAGTCATCTGGAGATCCCGAAGAGCCCAAGGTCTGGACTTCAACCAGGCCAGCCTGAACCCTCTTGTTAAATCATCCCCGGTTGTCCCATGGCACACTTTGTCCCCAGTCCGTTTGTGAAATCATTCTGGTTCAACAAGAGCCATTGGGAAGCTTTTCAGTTTCCTCCCTGACATTCATTCCTGGTTTGCTCCTGCTGGATTGAATTGCAGCACTCCTCTCCGAGCCCCTTGAGCCACCCCGCTTTTCTCTCACTTCGTGTCATCTTCAGATGTTTTTGGGTAACTGCAAAGCCCTTGTCCTCCTGTTCCTGCCTCCGCAGTGGCTCTTCCCAGACAGGAGACCCCTGGGGACCCCCCAGCTCCTGCTGTTCAGCAGCCCCAAAATCCCCCCAAACCAAATCCTGTAGAGCAAATGAAACAAAATACCAGTCGAAGCCGTAGGAGTTCGTTTGGGGGGTTTGTTTGTGTGGTGGGAAGGCAGGAGACATCAGGCTCAGAGCTGCTCCCATCCCTACGCGTGCCGGGGGTGTCCCAGCCCTGAGTGAGCCCCCACTTCTCCCAAAACATGAGCGTCACCACCTGGGATGTCACTGCAGAGCCGTGTTTCCTTGGCAATCCCTTATCTCTCGTCTCAGCCATCAGCAAAATGAACGGCTCTGCTCCTGCATAAACAGCGCCTGA
The DNA here is from genome assembly GCF_015227805.2 of Hirundo rustica. Taxonomy (NCBI): domain Eukaryota; kingdom Metazoa; phylum Chordata; class Aves; order Passeriformes; family Hirundinidae; genus Hirundo; species Hirundo rustica. The sequence goes on along the minus strand of NC_053488.1, from coordinate 85,419,256 downwards.
ACACCCCGGTGGAGTAGGGAATTGTCAGATGGAAGGAAAATGCCTGAAATGGAGAATACCCTCAGGATTTTCCCTCGGGATTGGGGATTGTTCCTGGAAGGACAGGCTCTCCCTCTTTTCCAGGGGTATTGAGGCAATTTGGGAATGAGTAAAGAATGGTGACATCAGCACCTGAGGATTCCAGAGGTGGGAGCTGTCTTGGATTAAGGTCAGGGTTTGTGCTGCCGGTCACCAAGTGTCTGCGAGCAGTCAGAAGGATGCCTGGTCCTTCCAAGGTGGGGAATGAACACTCCTGGATTTGAAATATGTTTAAAGGAGGGGGTGAGACTTGACATTGCTGAAGTCATTTCCCATCTCCCTGCCAGGGAGAAGTGGGTCTGGGATGCTGGAGAAGAGGCAGGCGGGGCAGACAGCTCCTGTGGCCCTGGAGCAGAGTGTTCTTATATTTTCATCTCCAGGGCCCTGGTTGGGGAGTTCAGAGAACAGTTTGGGTTGCAAGAGACCTTCATGGTCATCCAGTGCCACTCCTACCATGGGCAGGGACACCTTCCACTAGCCCAGGTTGCTCCAAGCTCCATCCAGCCTGGCTTTGGACACTTCCAGGGACCCAGGGGCAGCCACAGCTTCTCTGGGAACCCTGTGCCAGGCTCTTGCCACCCTCACTGTAAAAAATACCTTCCCTGTATCTGACCTAAATAAACCTTTTAATTTAAAACCATCCCCCCTTGTCCTAGAAATGGAGCCCTGCCTAAATTCCTCATCAGGGCTGAAGGAAAAGCTGTGGTGCTGTGATTGTTTAATCTGAGGCGGTGGAACTGCACAGTTCTCAGAGCTTTAATTTAGATGATTTAAGGTCTTTTTCTTTATGTTTTCTCCATTTGTAATTGCAAAGAGGCTGTGAACCAGGACACTGAGCTTATCGATGGCTCTGAGCAGCCGCCGGCTCCGGGCTGGGATGTGGTCAGGCAGGAGAAAACCCATCTCTTCCCCTACCTAATTAAGTGCCTCATTGGGATCTGCAGGCACACGTGGTTGTGGTGGCAGCGGTGACATTTTCAGCTCACTGGGGCAACGACAGGGAAGCAGAGCAGAAAGCTGGGGGAGGCACCAAACTGGGGAAAATAAAACAAAACAAAACAAAACAAAACACTTCCATGTGCCCCAGACATGTTCATCCAAGGTGATCTTTAGAGGAACCCTGGGGAAATCTGGATTGCTGGCATGGAAAGGACCGGGTCTGGGTGCTGGGTACTGCAGGGATGCTGGAGAAGGTGGTGAAGGCACTGGGGGTCTTGGGAGGCTCAGAGGGGAAACCAAGGGGGAGAGATCTCAAGAGGAGGCAGGTAGGAAGTGGGTTGGGAGATGAAAGCGCAGGGAAGGGGTGGGGAGCTCCAGGTGCGCTGGGACCTGACCTGGAAACGGGCAGGGAGGAATCTGAGCATCAGCAAACGGGCAAAAATAACCCTGCACCTAAGGAATGCCTGAGCAGCAGGAATGCCACGTGCCTCACACGGGGAGAGGAGAGGCAAAAATACCAACACGAGTAAATCAGTACCGTTGCTCTCCCCTCCAGACCTCGACATCACCTGGGACTCCGTAATGAATTCCCTGGCTTTTAAGAGCCATCCTCCTTTGAGAACCGGCTGCTCCAAGGCTGGGCTCTTGATGGGAACACGGTGGGAAGCTGGAGGCTCTGCTGTCTTCAGCCATCCCAAAGTCTGCCGTCCTTTCAGGCAAGGGCAAGACAGGAAAAGAGGAAAAGGCCTCAAATTCCCCCAGGGGAGGTTTAATTGGATATTAAGGAAAAATTTTTCCCCCAAAGTGTTGTCCAGCCCTGGCACAGCTGCCCAGGGCAGTGTTCCCATCCCTGGGGGGATTTAACAGACACCTAGATGGGGCAGCTGGGGACACGGCTTAGTGGTGTCTTTGAAATCATTGGAGTCAAAGGGCTTCTCCGGCCTTGATGATCCAGTGATTCCAAACCCACTGTGGAAGTGCTCGAGGAGTCAGTGAGGGGAAGCGCTGAATCAGCAGCACCACAGCCTTACCTTGCCTTGTGCTGACTGCCCTGGGTTTAGGCAAGAGCAGGTTCTGCTAGGTAGGACCAAATGCCCCGGATCCTGGCACAGCCCTGCCTGGTGTCAGCCCCACTTTGGCTCTGCCAAGCCCGGCCTGGGGAGCTCCGTCACCCCGTGACCCGGTGGGGACATCGCTGCCAGGTAGTGCTCGAGAAGCTGCTGGTGCTGCTGTTCTCCGTTTCCTCTGGGTTTTATTTTCCTAACCATCTTCCAGATGCTGCAGAGTCCCCAGACGCAGCCGCTACAAAGTTCTTGCATTTTTAACTTTAAAAAAGCATAATTGGGTAACTGAGAATAATGACTAAAGAGCGCAATAAATCATGTCTCCACCTGGCCTGGAAACGGGGGAGGGGTGGGGGGGACGGACGTGTTCCTTCCCCCGTTAATGAACAGCGCTGAGCCACCGGCACAAAACGCTCCTGGAGTCAGCAAATCTGCTCCAGCCCTCGCAGGGCTCCGCGCTCCCGCCTGGGGAACCGGGGACACGGGGACACGAACCCCTGGGCAGGAGGGGACTTGGGAACCTCCGAGGCGTGCCCCGGAGACAAACTGAAATAGGAATAGCACTGGGGAACAGTCGGAGACACTCGTGCGTCCCGGCAGGAATTTTTGCCTGCACAGCTCCGCTCCCCTCTTCTCACCTGTCCACCTTGGCTGTGCCTGAGCCTTGGGAGCTGTCTGAGGCAGGAAATAGGAATGACTGAAGCTGGAGCTGTTCATGTTCCCATTTTCACTCCTTTATCCACCCAGCCAGTGCCAAGACCCCCCACAACCACAGGATCTGATGGCAGTGACGGTCGTGGGGCTGGGGGCAGCGGAGCACCAGGAACGCCAGAGATTCCTTCCCTCTCCGTGTTCTGCTCCCAGGACTTGGCTGGGATCTCAGCAGCCTCCTTCCCACCCAAGGCTCCCCCTCTGCAGGGCAAAGGGAAAGGATATTTTTGGTTCTTTCCCCAGCAGCTTTCAAAAGGAGATGTGGGATGGATTAGGACCCTCCGTGGTAGGATTAGGAGGAAATCCCATGGAGAAGGAAACCAGTGACATCATGGAAGAGAATCATGGAATCACTAAGGTTGGAAAGGACCCTTAAGATCATTAAGTCCAATTGTCAGCCCCACCAGGTTCACCACTAAATCATGTCCTCCGCTGCCACATCCACACAGTTTTTGAACACTTCCAGGGATAGTACCTCCCCTGCTGCTCTGGACAGCCTTTGCAACACTTTTCTGTGAAGAAATTCTTCATAACGTCCAATCTAAACCTCCCCTGGCGCAGCTTGAGGCCATTTCACTGCTGTTTCCTCCCAGATACGAGTTTTACACACAGAGCACCCCTGAGAGAGCCAAGGGAGGCGACAGCCAGAGCAGGGACGTGACGGGATGGGGTGAGGGACAGAGCTGTGAGCCCCTTGTGCTCCATCCAGGGGCAGGGCAAGGCACAAGGATTCAGCACCAGAGGAGGTGCCTTGCACAGGTCACTGACACTGCAGGACATCCACAGCCCTTCTCCGAAGAGATTCCCAGCCCAGGCTCCTGTCACTCCTGTGCTCTGGCATAGATTCCTCCCTGCTTGCAGCTTTATCAGCTGTTCCAAGGCTAAGATGCTTATCTGCCTGAGCCTCTCCAAGCTGATAGCTGCTCTTATCTCTGCTGCTCCCCAGGGCTTCCAGGCTGGGGGGGTTTGTGGCATAGTCATGGAAAAATTTCAGCTCTGGGAGGCTAAACCTGGGAGTGATTTCTGGATTTTTATCACTCATTGTTCCTTGCTCCAGAGCCTGTGAGGGACTCCGTGGCACGGCTGTGTTAAAGGGACATGGAAGCAGAGTCTTTTCCAGCAGCCTTTGCCCATGACAGACACAGCCATGGCAAAGAAGTGTCCCACGGGCACACAAAGGCCATGAGGAGGTCGGCACAAGGAGGCCAGTGAGAGACAGGACCAAAAAACTGCCCTGGAAGCTCCGTGTTTGGCTGATGGTCATCTAAAAGCCCCTTCATCCACATTTGCAACTAAATTTTTGGGTTTTGTCCGCTTTGACCTTGGCCAAAGCTCTCCAGCCTCTGTGGCTTGGTCTCCTGACCTTCTCTGTCCTCCTGGGAACAGTGCCTCTGCCCACAGGCCGTTCCCGAAAGCTGCAAGGAAAACATAAACATAATTGAGAAAAAGTAATTGAAACTTTTAAGAGCTGATGAGAGAGTTCTCTTCTTGCCCCGCCGTTCGTCGCCAGGAAATAAACACCTTTATGGCTGCCGTAATTAAGGCCTAAATACAACGGAGACAAAATTTCTGTCATTAAAAGTATCCTCAAAGATCTCATGCCTCCACCTGCTTCCCTCCAACGCCGCTTTCCCAGACTTCATCCACACAGCAACACCTTTCCAGACACAAGCGTCACCTCTAACCTCAGCTAAGCTGAAATTTTCCCAGTTTCTCAGCAGTTTTTCCCCATTAAATCCACCTCATACCGCAGCGCTGCCCTGAAGCCGTTGCCCTGTTGGGCGCTGTCCCCGTGGCCCGGTGTGACCTGGCCGCCTGCGTGTCCCCATCACTCCCTGCATCCACGACGCCCTGAGACACTGGTTGCCCAAGCACGTTGTGGACTCCCTATTCCTGGAAATGTTCAAGGACAGGGCTTGGAACAACCTGGGATAGCAGAAGGTGTCCCTGTTCGTGGCAAGGAGTGGAACAAGATGGGGTTTCCAACCCGAGCCTATTCCATGATTCCATGATGCTGGAGCTGGCAGAAGCTTTTTAATGCCACATCTCCAAGCACCGTGTCTCGCTCAGCTCTGCTGGCCCGCACTGGGGCCAAACCATGGCTAATTCCATGTTTTCTGGAGTGGCTGGAGACCCTTGGGCATCGTGGCGCTCGGAGAGCACCGTGTACGCTGTGTCTATTGTATTTCTAAGCTCGTTAGCTGATTAACCACACTCCCAAGCTGGCAGCCTCTCTGAGGGGCTTTCAGTGGGAGCCTGGAACAATGCAATGACACAGACAAAGGGTTTAATGGATAATTAATTGTTCCAGCGTGTGAAGTTTCTGTGCAAAGATCCTGGTGAATCAGAGTTTCCAATTTCCACCCCCCTCTACAACAGAACTGAACAGTAACACAGAAATCATGGGATGGATTGGAAGACTTCTGAAAAGAGAAGGGCCAGAAATGAGGCTCATTTGGGACGGGGTGCCCTGGCACTGCAGCTCTGTATCCATGTCCTAATCCTGAAGTAGGCTCGGGGCACCTTCCACACAGAGAAGGTGCTGCTTCTAGGAAGGCAAATACACCAAAATGAGGGGAAGAGAAGGGTCAGTGGGGCTGCCCAGCCCTGCAGGAAACGTGCTGCCAGTGCCGTAAAGGAGCACAGGATGCCGTCTCCATGCCGTCTCCGTGCCCTGGCACCACCAGGATCATCACCAGCACAGCCTGTGAGTGCCTGGCACGGCAGCATCCCCGTGCCAGCAGATCCGCAGGGACAGAGCCTGGGAGCCACAACATGCTGAGCACCCAACGCACCCGCCCGGTGCTACATCCAGGCATTCCTACACCGGAATTTCTGCCGTTCCCCCCGTTTTGCTGGGTGTATTTGACACCTCTCAAAAGCCCGGTGTCAACACTGGACCTTGCACAGGGCGCAGAGCCTGGGGCACAGGCGGCACAGGGAGAGACTCTGCGCACTCACACACACGTGCTCACACCCACGTTGGACACACACACACACAGAATAATGCGAATTTCCCCCGTGCATCCCTCTCTCGTTTCTGTTCTGTGGCCAGAGCGGGGAGAGGAGCTGCTCCCAGCCCAGGCCCGGCACAAAGCCGGGCTCAGCGGGGCCGGGCACAATGGCAGATTACATTAGAGACAACAGCCAGACGTGTCCTTGTCATCCCAGGTTAATATGACTATGGATTAATGCTGTAGCTGCTGATTGTTATGGAAATCCCCCCATTTAGCTCCTTCCCAAAGCATTGACAGTTCTAGCCTCGAATTCAGAGCAGGGGTGGAACTTGTTAATGGATTTCATTTTCCTGCAGGAAGCCAAAGCATTTAGAGGGAGAGGCAGCGCCGGGGTGCTGACTTCCTGGAAGGTTTCCAGCCCGCATTGAGGCACCGTGGACGTTTAATCCCTTGCTAGGATGCAAAACGATGTGAAGAGCCGGGTTGGTCTTGCCTCTGTAGGAAAAAGGAGGAATTTGGATGTCGGGAAGCGAGCGTTCATGGGATGGTTTCCTCTTGAAACCTCTCCTAGCTTGGGTAATGAATGTCCCGGGCACATCCCACTCCCTGTTCGCAGACACGCCTGGCACTGCACCTGCTGCAGGGATGGCAGTGCCAGCCTCGGCTGCCTGGTGCCAGCTCGGGGACTGGAGCTGCTGCCATCCCCTCTGCTTTGTTGTCATCTTGTAGCTGCTGTCTGCGTCCCTGGCTGTCCCCTGGCCGACGGGAGCGCTCCCTGTTCCCGCAGTGCAGCCCAGCCGAGCCGCTCTCTCCCTGCACACCTCCCCTCTCTTTCATCGCTTTGTCCCTGTCCCCCTGAGCAATGGGAAAATATCCAGCCGCTCCCGAGCAGACCTGGAATGTCTCTGTACATCCCTCGCCCATGAGGTGTTTAGGATTCAGGTGATGACTCATGGGGCAGGTCTCCAGAAGCCTGAGCCAAGGAGGGCTCTGACACCGGCACGAGGAGCAGACGGAACACTCACGGTTTGGGTTTTCCTTGCAGGTATTTGGGTTGTGTTCAAAACCAGGGTCCTCTCCCCCTTCCCTCCCGCTCCCCCTCATCAGGAGGGATCATTAGTCCTTGCAAGATGGTGTCCAGATTCTCTCTGACATTTTTCCTGACTTTTGCTGGAGAAGTCCGCGGGTAGCTCATCCCCCAGCCAAAGGCCACTGCCGCCCATGGGAAGGGATGAAATCCCATCCATCCCATCCCAGTTCTGCCATAGCACAACAAACCAGAGAGGAAGCCAAGAAGTACCATGGCATTTTCCACGGTGCAAAGGCTTGACTCCCGAGCTGACGCTCCCCTTGGAACAGATCCCCTCGGGGAGGTGGGAGGTGACAGCAAGGAGACACCCGGGGTCCTCCCCGCCGCTCTGTGGTCCTTGGAGAAACCAGTGGAGCTTCCAGAGGCAGGGGCCGTGTCTGACCGCAGTTTCACACACTCCCGGCACACAGGATACCTGATCCTGACGGGAGCTTTGGGATGCGGCTGCAGCACAGGCCGTGCATAGTAATAACGCTAATGAATCCCGTCACGAATTGTCCCACTCCCGGGGGTGACAGGAGATCCCCGTCCCAAGCTCCGCTCGGGGGTTGCTGTGGAGATGCCTTGAGGGATTCCACACTTTGGAGCCTGACTTCAGGTGCAGGAACAAGCAGCACGAACAGCCCGGAGGGACAAAGCTGCCCTTCTCATGGAAATGCCTCTGGTGGTGCTGGGAAGGGAGGGAGGGAATCAGAGGGGCTCTAGCCATGGAGATGCAGCATTGTTTCCCTGTAATTAGCATGTTTTCCAAAGCTTTCCACGAGTCATCAGCAGCTTTTTAAGGGGATTTTTCCAAGGAGCATTTAAATGGAAATCCCCCGGAGCTACGGATCCTCTGTTCGGGGTCTCCCTGGAAAGTAGCTCCTTCCCGGGGGAAACCAGCCCCCACCTGCTCTGTGGGTTTATGTGGATCTCAGATCCGCGGGATTTGCGTGTGCTCCGACTTCACATTCCCGACTGCAGCCCCTCTCCTGCAGCGCTGCTCCTCAGCGCCAGCTCCTGCTCCTGCAGGGATACAGGATGGTCACTGCTGCTCCCTTCCAGCTGCCCGGACTCACAGGCTGCCGTGCCAGAGGGGTTCCCAAGGGAGTAAAACCATGGAATCATGGAATAGTCTACCTAGATGAAGTCCCTTCCAACCCCAAGCCTCCTGTGATTCCACGTGCGGCAGCAGCAATGTCCCGGCGGCGGCTGAAGAGATCCCGGGACTGGCAGGGAGGACGGTCCTCCTCAGGGAAGCCACGAGGAGACACCTGGAAGAGTCACAGGCTGGAGCCATCCAGATTTTGGCCATCCCGATGAGCGCCACCGGGTCCCTAAACCAGCATTTTGAGATGGAAATGACATCACCTGATGGCCAGAAATGATGGAGACCCTGCAGCACCATCCGGCGGCTCCACCCAGGTGCAGGGGCAGGGGCAGGGGCAGGTGTCGATGCAGATGAAGGTGTCGATGCAGGTACAGCTGCAGGCAGACACTGGCTCCTGGACAGCCCTGAGAGGCGTGGGCAGTGAGTGCCAGTCCCAGTGCTGCTCTCAGCATGGCCAGGCTGTGTCTCCCTCCCTAGATGAAGATCCTTCCGCAGTCTCACTTTGCCCTTCACCACTCTCTTTACCAGCCCTGTGGCAATTCAGACGTCCCCTGCCAATGCCCATCGTGACTTTCCCAGGTGAGGGTCTCAGTCACCAAACGGCTGGATCCGACTCAACCCCCTCTGTCTCTTTCCCACACAAAGGAAGCTGCGGTTTTGCTCTTTTCCTCAAGGATGAGGAATTTCAGCTCAGTTTATTGCGCAGGCCTGTACCTGGGAGATTTTCCTGGCCTGGTGATTTATGCCAGGGCCTGAGTTATAACTCCCATTTCTGTTTAAAAGCTAAAAACTCCAATAGTGGGGGCTATTACTGTCAGCACGTCCCAGCTCCCGAGACCCAATCGAGCTGGAGCCAACAATATCTGGGTGTTTGTCTGCCTGACGGAGCTGCCTTGCCTTCCCCTCCCTCACATACTGCCATCTCAAGGGCTGTTTTCCAAGCAACAATTCATGTCTCCTCCAGTCATCAGCGAAAACAATCAAGCTCGATTTTATTTTTGGCAGAAATCAATGCTAAATGAGATCTCGGAATCATAAACAAGAGTGATGTCGACAAATCAGAGGGAATTCAGGGAAGAGCGGCACAGATGATGAAGGGGCAGGAGGGATTGATGATGGAGAAAGATTAAAATAAGGAAATACAGCCAGGCCAGGAGAAGACTAACAGGGAATACAATGGCTGTCTAGGAATACCTGAAGGGTGTAAACACTGAAAAGGAAGAAATATTGTCCAGAATAGCCCAAAAGCAGTGGAGCTATGAATAAAGGTGATGAAACTCAACACAGGGAAATTCAGCGTGAACACCAGGAGAGATTTTTCCCATTTCTGCCGATCCAGCCTCTCCCAAGGAAAGCAGGATAAAACACCGTGCTTGAGTGTTCTGAGCCCGCCAAGGAGAACATCCCTTCAATAAATAATTGGCACTGGAACATCTTCAGCTTTCTGCTCTTTCCTCGTAAGCAGCTGAGATGAATGAGTAATCCATGATGGAGAGTTTACTCAGAGAATTTGACTGTGGACATCACT
>NC_053488.1:85332299-85404799 GCF_015227805.2 Hirundo rustica | reverse complement strand
TGCACCCCAAAAACACCAGCACAGAGCCCCAGGTCCAGGGAAACACCACAGGAGGCTGCAGGCAGGGTGAGGGTTGGGTTTGTCCATCCTCAGTTTTATCCCCCTTTGCTGTTCTCAGCTGTGACTGAACAGGGGAAGGGCAGAGGGCAAGGGCAGTGGTTTTAAACTGAAGGAGGGTCCAGTTAGATTGGATATTTTTTAATATCCCTATTTTTAAAAATGAGGGTGGTAAAACCCTGGTGCAGATTGCCCAGAGAAGCTGGGGCTGCCCCACCTCTGGAGGTGCCCAAGACCAGGTTGGATGGGGCTTGGAGCCACCTGGGATAGTGGAAGACAACTCTGCCCTTGGCAGGGGCTGGAATGAGATGGGCTTTAAGGTTCCTTCCAACCTATCCTAGGATTCTATGATTCCATGATCTCTTCTCTTGCTGGAGCCTCCCTGGGCTTTCCACCACCTCACAATCTCAGGACATCTCCCTGGTACTGCCTCCCAGCAAATCCTGCCACAATTCTTCCTTACATGGCAGACAAAATCTCTCCTAAACTCCTTTATCCAACCACTGTGTTCTGCTTTATCACTCTGACCTTACAGTAACTTCCATGGCAGTTTCTGCAAATTTTTCCTTTGGAAGCTGAGATTCCCTGGCTGTGACCCAGCGCTCGTTGTGGTCACCTCCTCCTCTCTGCCCAGCCCTCCTGCCAGCCTTGCCTTAGCATCCATGGCAATTTCAGCACCTGCCCCTGAGCAGCAAATTTATTTTCCCTTGCAGTTTAGCTGTAAGCCCTGATGAAGGATCAGACAGACTCTAAAGGCTCAAAGACTCAATAAACTTTATTAAGTCCATGACAAGCCGAACACTCTCTCCACAGACTCTGACACGGCACCAGGTTTCAGGAATTGCTCGGTGCATCCCACAGAAAGCCCCAGTCCAGCATTGTTGGGCAGAAACTTATCCACAACTGCAGAACAGACCTCAAAAAAAAAGAAAGAAAGAAAGAAAGAAAAAAAAAAAAAAGAGAGAGAGAGAGAGAGGCAGGTGTACTCCAAGATAAATCATCTGGTCAGGTGCTGCCAAGAACAGCACGGAGTTAATCCCGAGCACGTAACTCTTCCTGTGAGCTGCTGTGGGGCCGTGTCCTGTGACCACATCAGGGCAGCTCTGGCTGCCTCCGGCTCCCTGGCTGGGATAGAGAGCCCCTGGCATTCCAGAGGGTGCCTGGGCAGGGGGGAGCATGTGTTCCGTCCCAAAATTCCTACCGCGGCGAGGGTGGGGCACACGGCGTGGGGCTGTTCCACAGCAGGGTGGGTGGCAGACCAGGGTAAGGCAAGAGCAGAGCAGCTCTGCCCCTCTCCCTCTGTGCGGGAGATGCTCCTTTCTCCCTCCAGTCCAAGGGTTTGACAGTGCAGGGAGGGGGAGAAGGGGCCTGAACAGGGAATTTTCCTATTTAAAGGAAGGGCCAAACCCAGCACAAGACACTGGGAATGCGAAGAGCAGTGATGCCACATGCTGCCTCTGCTTTGCACCGGGGCTCCAGTAAAGGTTTGTGATGTCTGGAGTTGGCTGAGAACTTTCCCAAAGAAAGATAAAAATGGGGAAATGGTGGCATGATCAATGTCGCTATTTTGTCCTCCTCAAATTGTTTTTCTTGTGTAAGCGTAGCCTGGCACTCCGGTGCCATTAGGCCTCTCCCCTATTTTTCAGTCTGCTTTATGAAAGCTATTGATCTCCAGCTGCTCGAGGATCCGTCAGCCCCGGCTCATCCCAGCCCATTACAGACTCTGCTCTCTGCAGCGACGAGGGATCGATGCTGTCCTGGGCGCACTCACACTCCAGCCCGAGTGTGGCTGTATTGATCTGCGGGTTCTGAGGAGCCTGGGGACACCGGCAGGTGACAGGGTGCCGGAGGCAGCGGGGAGCAGGCTCGGATCGCCCGGCAAAGCCCCGCTCCAGCGGCAGATCCGTCTCTCCGCTGCTGGGCTCGCAATAACCATCTTTGATTTGCCTCTTCCAGCACATAAATAATTTTGTAAGGCCAGGAGCCTGCTCAGAGGGAGGATGAGGGGGAAGGCAGAGACTTTTTTCCTGTTCCCAGTCACAAACTCGTGATGTTCTGCAGAGGAACAAGGCCGTGTCTGTGCTGGCTCCATCCGCCCTCATCTGCCCCGTTCCCTCAGCACCTAAGAGGTGCAGGTCGTTGTGCGGGGCCAGGGAGGATTAAGGAGATGTTCACAGCTTATCTGGGATGGATTTACATGAGTTTGTTCAAACACAGACCCCAGGGTGCTCCATGGCTGGAGTGCGTGCCCAGGGAGAGCCATCATTCCATAGTCCCAAGGCTCAGGGACCGGCCACAAACCCACGGGTGTTTCATTCTCTGCTCTGAATTACGCCACCAAAACTGCGCATGGGCAATTTTGAGCCAAAACCAAGCAGAATTTTTCTATCAACCAGGTTGCCATGAATACTGCAATTCTGCTGGTGGAGGTGGCAGCTCTTACAGATGTCAGAAGGGTTTTGCTGAAGGGGTGAAAATTTGGGTATTGATGGGAGCACAGCAGCCCGGGGCTGCTGCTGGTGTCCAGCAAAATGTTTTCCCTATGCTGCTTGCAGGGATCAAATCCTGCAGCAGTTGGTTGTCCCCATCTCCATCCTCCTGCCCACGGCAGCCGAGCTGGTGAGGAACATCTCCATCCACGCCGGCACAGCAGCCAGGCTTGGCCAGCCCGGGAGAACCTCATTTCTCAAGGTGGCAATTAAAATTTTATGCTCTGAGTTTTCCCCGAATGATTTTAAACCGTCTTTCCTGATGACTTCCTAGTAGCAAGTTGAGTAAATTAGAATCTGAATGCAATCAACATCCTTGATTCCGACGCCAGCCGGGGTCCGCCGGGGAGGCTGCGTCTGAGCAGCTCTGCCTGACGAAGAAGGTCAAGGGCTTGGGGTCCTCGGAGGCTTTGCCCTTGGAGTGTTGTCAGAGAGGGAAAGAAACACCAGAAAGTAGGACACAGTCCCCCCAAGCAGCACAGAAATCCCACCCTGCTCAGCAAACTTCAGTTCCTTCCCTCATCTGCGTGTTTCCTGCCGGCTCTCAGAGATGGGACCCAGATGATAAATGAATAAGGAGCTGCAGCAGCAGCCGAACCAGAACCAGCATGTGCCTGTCTGTGGGGCCCAAGAGGGCACAGGGGTGATGCTCAGCACCCACTGCAGGGCCTGGGGTGCTCTCAGGTCACTCCTGGAGGGGTCTGGCACAGAGATCTCATTCCATGAGTCTGCTCCCTTCCTCTCCACCGCTGCCCCGGCCATCCCCGAGCACCCAGCAGTGCCCGCTGCTGCAGGTGGCTCCGTGCTCCCATCTCCACCTGCAGCAAGGTGATGTCTCTGTGGGAAGGTCCCCGGGGGCTCTCAGCATCCAGCTCCCGCACAGCTGATCAGTCTGTTCAACCCCCCAGAGCACAAGCTGGGGCTCAGGGGGCACCATGGACACGGGGAAGGAAGGACAGATGGACATGTCCCTGGGCTCAGGAGCAGCAGAAGGCACAGGCTGGGCGTGGGCCATGTGCCCTGCACGCACAGGGACGTGCCACGCCTGCTGGCACTGGGGACACTCCATCAGGGCAGCCTCGCAAACACGCAGCTGTGAAACTCCCGGAGCACAGCACCCAGGAGAAACCTCTGGGTGCTACACGAGGAGAAGGGAGGGAGAGTTTTCCTCTCCAGTTTTCAGCTCGGAGGCTCAGGTACACTGCAGATGCAGGGGAGTGGGACACTTCCTCCAGCCCTGGCGAGCTCGGGGCAGCTGGGACGGGCTCAGCCTGTGACAACTGACAGAACGGCTCAGGGAGGGGCTGCTGGCAGCCCACGCTCCTGCACCGACCCTGCTAAACTCAGCTTGCACCCAGCACCGCCATGGGATATCAGGGACGGGACTCCCCATGGTGGGGAGACACCCAGGAATGTTCCAGAGGCCATGGGCAGGATCACCTCGAGCCAGCAGACAGGCTGGGCATTTCCCTGCGGAGGAGGAGCCATCCCCGAGGCAGGAGCTGTAACTTGGCACGGGGAAAGCCTGGGGAGGAGCAGCTTGGCCATCCCGGCCGCTGTGGTGGGTACCACGGCCGGGGCTGCTCCATCTCCCGGTGCCCTCCATGGAATGAAAGCCGGGATTGTTTCACCTCCCGCCCCGGAGCCGGAGGTGTGTAAACAGTGAGAGCCGCTCGCTGCACACTCGGAGCGAGGGAAAAACGAGCTGTTGAAAAGACGACAACCGGCTCTGCCCAGGAGTTCACGCGGGCAGGGAGCGGGGGCGGGAGGAGCACGGAGCGAGGGGTGGGGAAGGTGGGAGGGCCCCAGGAGGAGAGGAGACGGTCAGAAAATTGCACCCTTTATTTTGGGGGTAGAAAATACTCTCTATCGTTTCCTGGCATCAAAGGATTTTCACTTGATCGCTGCTTGAAAAGGAGGAAAGGCGGGATCGCGGGAGGTGGAGCGGGGCGGGCAGGGGCCGGGCAGGAGCGGCGGATGAAAAAGCACCCAGTGCGGCTCCGCTCTCCCGGGGGCAATCCGGGCTCGGGAAAAGCCCAGGAAGAACCTTTACCGTGGAGTGCTAAGCGCTGAGGTCACTGCTGCCCTTCCCCTCTCCAGCTTTCTCCTCCCTCCCCTGCTTGGGGGACCGGCCCCGGGGTTTCCCCAGGAAAACCTGCCATGCCCCAGCTCCTCCCGCCGTGCTGTGCGTGTTTTGGGGACAGCCACAGTGGGGGCACGGCTCCATCAGCGCAGTGGTTGGTCAGGGCGGGACCCCCGCGGCGCCCCCACGCCGCACCGCTGTGCACGGGGCTCACGAAAAATCCTTTTTCCCCACAAAAGGCTTTCGAGAAAATTGACATTTGGGAGCAGCTAAGATGCCTCCAATCCTCAAAAGCATTTCCCCATCGCCGTACAACGCTCCAGGGAGGATTTTATGCTCCGCCGCTGCTCCCTGGGGATGGATGTCCCAAGGCACAGAGATTTCTTTCCCACCCAGCAGTGCCTGAGAGCTGCTGTCCGACACCGGGTGGCATGAAGGGACAGCCGGCTCCTGCACGTTGTTACCACCTGGTGGCACCAGAAAAGGTTGCCAGAGCAAGAACTAATTAATTCCAGCCGCAACCCTCGGTTTGGGAATTTCCGCGCAGTTTTTCGGCCCGCCGTGCGGCTGTTAAACAGCGAGTCAGGTTTTATAGCCTCAGGGTTAATGTTCGTGGGCTTCAGCCTCGCAGCAGGGGCTGAGCACTCAAATATGGGAGGGGAGGGGGTTTTTCCTGCGGAGCTCAGGCCCTGCACCCTTGTCCCGCCCTTCCCGGGGGGCTGGCACGGCCGCGGCACCGCGTCTTGCCCGGGCTCGCTCACAAGCGTGAGACTCGCTGCCTTTACCATGCCAGGCAGTGATTCTGTGGGATCCGAAACCCTGCAGAGCGATCCCAAATCCCACTGCGGCTGGATTGTCCCCTCCGCTTTGGGCACGGCAGGAGCGAGGATCAGGGATGCGGCTGCTGGGACCCGGCTGCATCCCAGCGCTGCCAGCTGGAGACCTTCGGGGCTGGGTTGGGTCGGTGGGGGAAAACCCGCCCGAAATTCCTCCCCAAGCCAGGAGGGAGGTGTCAGCACCGCGGCCCCGGGGGTTGGAGCTCCAGGAGCAGAGGTCGGGTCCCCGCGGGGCTGCACTGCCGGCTGCTGACAGCAGCTGGATCTCCGGGAGCCTGGAAGCGACCCTGAAAGTGTCCAAACAAACCCCGTCCCCCGTCTGGGCCGGGTGAGGCACGATCTGTCGCTGGCTCTGCGTTCGGTGCAGGGGCAAGGGCCGAGCGCGGCAGGAGCTCGGCAGGGCTGTGGGCGCTCTCCTTCCTCCCGGGAGTGTCCCACAGGGACGGGGCTGGAGCTCCCCGCCACAGCCACACCGACACCCTCCTTCCTCTCCGCTAAAACTCTTCTCCACCCGCCGGGAATGGCACGGACGGCACCGGGAGAGGGGAGATGGGGGGACAAGTGTGAGGCGCCCAAGCTGCTTCCACCAGCTGCGCTGCCCTCCCGAGGGTTGACCCCGCGGCGAGGGCTGCTGCTGGAGGTGATGGAGCTGCAGGGACAGCCCAGGACAGCAGAACCCGCCTGAGCTGCTTCTGCCCACGTCTCGACCCGGGCAAGGCTGCAGGAACCTCCCACGTCCTTTCCTTTGCCTGTGATATCGCTAAGCAGGAGGTAAATTGAAGGCAGGACATCTGATGAAAGAGTTTAATTGCTTCAGGTTACGTTCAAAAAGCGCAGCCTAAATAAAGGGGTGGGGGGAGGGTGCAGCTCTCGATGGCTGGAGAGATTTATGTGTCTCAGCTGCTCCTGATCAGCCCTGGTCACCTCCAGCTCCCCGTCGCCTGTTTTCCACCTTCCAGGGTTGCCCCATGTGTTGAAATGTTTGGGTGTCCCCAGAGGGCTGAGCCTTGGCCCCCATTAATCCCCCCTCGCTGACCCGACAACAGGGAGGAAATTTGCCTCAATTAAACGTGTAAGGTCTCATTTCCCTTTGAAGTCAGAGCGGCACCAGGAACTGCTGGGGAGGTCTGGAGAATAACCAGAGAAACCGAGCTCAAAGTCTTAAAATTAGGGAATCGCACACTAGAGATGAGCCTAAGCCTATGGAGCAGCCCAGCTCCTGTCTCGTATTTCCTCAGGGGAGTGCGCACATTCCCAAAGCAGAGCTGGAACATCCTGGCAGGGAAGGAGAGCCATGCAGAGATGCCAGAAGGACCCGTGAGAGACCCCGAATCCCCTTCAGCCGCTGTCCAGTGGAAGGAAAACCTTCTCTGCTTCTTTTTGGGCTCAATTCTCCAAGGATCTGGAGATGGCAGCTGGCACTGACTCCTCCACAGAGGGGTGAGAAGCCCCCAGCTCCTGCTGTGCCTCGTCTGAGTGTCTGTGCAGGGCGAGGGGTGAGCACAGAGCTTCCCTGCAGCCCCATCCATGGACCTGGTGGTGCAGGGAAGGCTCATCCCGCCCGGAGCCACCCAGCACTCCCGTGCTGGAATGAGACCTGAACTCACCCAGCCACATTTCCTGCACCTTCTGGCGCGGTGGGAATAACAGATCACCAGCTCCTGCCTGTCATCCATCCTGCTTATTTCCTGCACAGGGCCTGATTTATGCCAGCATCTCCTTCCCCGGTGCCATCGGCGCGCGCTGATGGATGGCCCCGCTCCCTGCTCTCGCTGTCCCCTTGCGCTGCACCAAACCATTAATTCTGTGCCAATGTAAACCTGTCTCACCTTCAAGACTTTAATTTTGCAAAAGCATAAACACCTTATAATCCCTCTGTCTTTATCTGGCTCCGGAGCTTCCCCTCCCCTCCCTCGGCTGGGGTTATCTGGGGTGAGGATGTGGCCGCAGAGGGGGAACAGCAGAAAAGGTGGCCATGGGGCTGCCCCAGCACAGGAAGATTCGCTCCCCACCCCCATTATTCCTCTGGAGCACCAAACAGCCTCTACATAATTCCGGAGAGATGCAGGAGATGCAGCCTGGCCCAGCCAGTCATTAAGTCCCAGGGTCAAGTGCTTGAAGTGGACTAAGCCCAGCTTCCAGACCCTGAACGATGCCCAGACCTTCTGTGCAGGGGGGTTGCGGTTCTCACCCTGAAGGAATCCCGGGATTTCCTGGGGTTTTAGCCCTGATGACAGAGTGGAAATGGAGCTTTGTGAGGACCTGGGAATGGACACGCAGCGCTGCCCCACACTGCTGCTCCGCCCTGCTGCGCTCACTGCCTGGCTGGCACTCACGGTCCAGCTGCTGGGAGGCAGCACACAAGGGTGCCTGGGGTCCCCTCCAGCAGAGGTGATTTCACCGTGGCCAGGGAGGAGGAGAAGAAAGCTCCAGTGATGTGGCAAAAGCAGCTGTGTAAGCCCTGGCACTGCACAAGGGTTGGTCATGGCGAGCCTGGAGGTGTTCTCCAACTTCATGTTTAATGGTTCCAAGGGACAGGTGTGTCACTGCCCCGCTGTCTGCTGATGGATGTGTCGGGTCCTGAGAGGGGGACACAAGGAGCTGCAGCCGCCAATGTCCCTGGGCCAGCCCCAGGGCAGAGCTCTGGCCTGCACAGCCCAGATGGATGGACAGAGCCACGGCAGGTCACAATCTGGGCCATCCCTGCCCACGCCTCGGTCCCCAGTGAGTCCTGCAGCGCTTTGTCCTTCCTTCCCCAGCTTTCCTCTTTTCCCCTTTCTGATTGTTGAGTCATTTGTCTCAATCTTCGGCAATTCCTGCAGTATAGAAAAATCCATGCCACTCCTCCCTTTGGGGAATGACGTGCTGCAGTTCCGTGGCTGCCATCCGTTCGGTGCCAAGTTATGAAAATGAAGATATCTTTCAGCACTGCAGACCTGCTAATCAGGGGAATGGCTTCGGAGGGCTTTTGTGGGCTCTGCTAATTTGTGCTGCATTGAGCCACGCGGAGCTGAGAGGAGCATTAGGGGCGGCAGGGAAGGGAATAAATCAATGCAGGGATGGAGGAGTGCTGGGCCGGCTGTGCCGGGGCTGCCGAGCTCTCACTTAAACACTTTCCATCCATCAGAGCCTGCAGGTGGAACTCTGCCTCCCGGGCAACAGGTTTTGTCCTTCACAGCTCAGCACGTGCTGTGCAGGCTCCCTGGGGCGGGGAGCAGCAGATCCCACATCACCTGGCTGGCCCAGCTCCGAGCACCCCCAGCCTCGCTCTGCCCCAGGGGCTTCTGCAGCTCGGGGCAGCAGCTCTGGGGTGCTGGGAGGGGCTGGGCACCCCATGGATGCTCCGTGATGACATTCACAGAATCGTGGAATCACGGGATGGTTGAGTTGGGAAGGGGCCAGGGAGCCTTAATGCCCATCCTGTTCCACCCCCTGCCATGGGCAGGGACACCTTCCACAATCCCGGGTTGCTCCAAGGCCTGTGGACTCTTCCAGGGATCCAGGAGCAGCCCCAGCTTCTCTGGGCAGCCTGTGCCAAGGCCTCCCCACCCTCACAGCCAGGAATTCCTTCCCAAAACCCCATCTAACCCTGCCCTCTGGCAGTGAGAAGCCATTCCCTTGTGTCCTGTCCTTCCAGGCCCTTGTCCAAAGTCCCTCTCCAGCTCTCTCGGAGCTCCTTTAGGCACGGGAAGGGACTCCAAGTTGTCCCACTATTGCCCTGAGACAGGAGAAGACAAACCCACCTCTCTTCTCAGTGGTGGAGAAGGAAGTAATTCAACACATCCATTAACGATCAGCACTTCCCATCCCCAGCCAGTGCCAATAGCCTGACTTGGGGAAATTCATAACTTCTGCTAAGTGGGATTTTCCTTTTATCCTAATGGCCTTCTGGCAAACGGAACCCTTCAGCCTCCCTCCGCAGTGCCGATCTCCTTCCGAAGGGGAAACCAAGGGGATGCAGGGGAGCAGGGAGAGCCCTCCTCGCTCAGGATCATCAGGGGCACGTGCCATTCTCTGTCCTCCTTTCGGCTGAGAGGGAGCTCTTGCTTCTGAAGGAAATTGTTGCGTTTTCACTGGGTTTCATTCTTTAGGAAAAGGAATCATTCATGTCTCCTGCCTTTGAAACCTGCAAGTCTTATCATCTTCCTGTTAATAATGTTCTTCTTTTTTCTTTTTTCTTTTTCTTTTTTTTTTTTTTTTTTTTTTCTTTTGCTGAAATGTTTCAGAACAGCGGCTTTTAAGTCTTTTCTGTGGTCAGACAATGGGGAGATGGCATCAGCTCCATGCCTGTGAGTGGCCTCCGGGGAATTTTAAGGGAGAGAGATGGTGAAAGTTCAGTACCCAAGAGATGGGTTAGGATTGTTACCGACTCAGAGTGCTGCTCAGAATGAAAGGTCGAACAAGGTTATGGCCCGGCTGGGGTGATGGAGTTCGGGTTTTCCTGCACAGAGATGAGGTGGGAGAGGGGCTGGGTGCGTGGGGACCCCAGCACTGGCACAGGTGAGAGGCTGTGACCAGGCAGGAGAAAACACCTGGATGGTTCAGAGGTGGTGCAGTGTCCATAGAGTTCGTCCCGTCTAGAACACATGGATAACTCAGGGAGCAGCCATCTGCAGGGTTCCAAGCACGGGTTTGCTCCTGGTGTTTCACCAACGGCTCCATGCACCACGCAGTGCCCTTGGATACCAAGAAATGGGCAGGAAGGAAGAGTTGTGGAGTTCTCAGTGGGAACGAGGGCAGGTTTTACACTTTGGAAAGAAATGTCACCTCTGGCTGCCACCTTCCAACCATGGGAATTTTCCCATCCCTGCCACAGCCCCTGGGGAGTGAATCCTGGTCATCTCTGGGACCCCCTTGCTGCGGATAACCCTGGAATGTCCCCGCTGTGGGAAACGCAGGGAGGTGCCAAGGCTGCAGGTCCTTCCAGGAGCTCCAGATTTGTTTTCCCTTTGCCTGATGATGCCCTGGGTGAACCTCGGAGGTTTGCTTTGGGGTTTTCAGCAGCGAGGAGAGCTCGTGGTGCCTTTGGAGAAGACATCAATGGCTGGCAGCCTGCAGGCCTGCCCTCAGCCCCCTCCCCACAGCCACGGGAGAGGGAAGGCACAGGCATGAGGCGCTGGGGCTGAGGCGCTGCAAAATGCTCTTTGTCAGAGGAGGAGCGGAGATTTTCATGCATTCTGTGTACATTCCTTCTGGGCTGGCTCTGGCTTTGTGTTTCAAAAATCTCCTGGTAACTCGCTCTTACTGCACTCTGCCTTTCAGCTTTGTGGGGTTTTGTGTTTTGTTTTCTTTTTTTTCCTTTTCCCCCTCCAGGCTGGATTTTCTGGCTTGCTTTGGGGCTCTTCCATTCCCACCTTCTGCAGCTGCTCCCAGTGCTCTGGTTGCCGCCGGCTGTTTGGAGGCAGCGGAGCTCGGGGTGCTCTGCTCCCCCTGCTCATCCCAGAGGAGGGGATGCCTCTGCCCCTGAACGTGTGCTCCAGAACCAATGGGAGGCAGGAGATACCTCCTCATTCCCATGGATGTTCCATGAATCCCAACACCTGCCCTCAGGCACGGAGCACCAGCCTGGCCTGGGTGGCTGAGCACCTGGAACAGTCCCAGCCACGGTGATGGGTTTGGATGGCACCCTGGGCTGGGGGGAGGCTGCTCAGGCCATGGGGCGAGGCAGTGATGGAAAATCCATCTGAACACAGGCCTCCTCCAGGACAGGGCTAAAGCACCTCCTGTGCAGTGATAAACCTGCCCTGTCCCAGCTGCGGGATCCCCGGGCACTTTGCTTCCTTCCCTGTTCTCAACTGAGTTTGACAAACGTTTGGAGATTAGGAGCTGTCATGAGATATTAAAAAAAAAAAAAAAAAAAAAAAAAAAGGAGAAATCAACATCCGCCGTTATATCAAAGAGGTTATCAAAATGCTTATTTCTTCCTTCCAAACAAAACTTAGCTGAAGATCATTTCTTCCTGCCGAAAGGCCGGTGTTCAGTGAAATGGTGTTGGGAAGAGGATATAAAACCCTCCTTCCCTTTCTCTATTGAAGTGGAGGGGGAAAAAAAAAAAATCCCAAAACACCAAAGGCCTTATTGCTTCTCTCAGGGAATCTGTAGAAAGCATGAGGCAGCCCAGGGTCCGCCAGGAGCTGCTGCTTCTGCTGTCCTTGCCATGTCCCACTCCAAGGAATTTCAGTGCTTCCCAGTCTGCGGGAAAAGAAGGGAATGGTTTTCCTTCCCCTCGCAGGATTTTGCAGACTTGCTGTGTGGGCCCTTGACTCGGTTTCATCCATCCAGACTCTCCGCCTTTCTATTTTTTTAAGCCAACTCTTCTGAGAGATGATAAATGCCAGCCCAGCCTCGGCCATTCCCCTCATGCCATCCAGCAGACCATGACACCAGCCCGAGCTGCAGAATCCCCTCTGGGTGCTGGCAGCCCACAATTAGCCGTGATGAATGGGAGGCTCCAAACAGAGATACTGAAAGATAAGTTGCTCAAGAGGTTTTAAAAAAAAAACGTGCTGTAAGGGATTTGGGGTAAAGAATAAGTCTCGTGTCTGCCAGGAGGGAGGGAAAGCTGGCTTTAACACCCTCATCATCCAGCCACATCGGTCCCTGTGTGTGTACAGATCTGGAAGGAAATTTTGACCAGTTCAGGCCTCTTTTCTGAGAGCGCACAGAGCACTAAATGTGTAGTTCTCATGTAAAAAACAACTGCTGATTAGTTGGGTTCAAATCCTTGTCAGCATCGAGGCACTGTTTGCTCTGAAACAAGGAGAGGACAGTGTGGAGTGAGATTTCTCAGTCGCTGGAAATTATTTTGAGGGACAGGGCAGGAAGTTTTGTTTGCCTTTTAGCCCAGACCACGTGTAAGAGACTACCTCATATTCTGAAGTACTACCATGAACCTGCACTCTCCCCACAAGCTCTGAAACACAGGGGCTGAAACACAGAAGAGGGGCTGTTAAATGCTGAAATGTTTATTTTGCTTTCCCAGCTGAGGAGCCAGAGGTGACAGCAGCGGCTTTGCCGCGAGGAGAGCGCTCATCAGAGAATCAGGGAGTCACAGGCTGGTTTGGGTGGGAAGGGACCTTAGAGCTCACCCAGTCCCACTCCTGCCGTGGGCAGGGACACCTTCCACTGTCCCAGTTTGCTCCAGGCCGTGTCCAACCTGGCCTTGGACAGATCTGGGGCACCCACAGCTGCTCTGGGCACCCTGTGCTGGTTCTGTGGCGTGTCCCTGTCACACAGGCATCACTGTGGCTGGTTCCCCTGGGTGTGCTGGGCCCCTGTGATCATTTCTAGACCTCAAACCATTTTCTTTTACTGCAGAAAACTCGATTCTGAAGTTAATTTTTCCAGTCGACACACTGAGCTCTATTAACTCGCCGGCCTTTGTGGAGCTCATTAGGTGTCTGGGGTCTTTCCCTTCTGCCTCGAGGCCAAGGGAATGGTCTCGTTAAATAAGATGGCAGAATCTCCACGGAGGAGTTTTGCAGTTTGTGCCAATTAACAAATCCAGCAATGCTTTTAACTTTTTTCAGGTAGCCCAGAGCCCGTGGGCCAGGCGCACACTGCAGCGGGCTGTGTGTGTTCAGAAAGGGCTGTTAATAACTAGAATGGCTGCTCCAGGATTGGGAAGAGTTTGAAGCCCCCGGGAAGCTCTGAATGCAGAGGAGTGTGGCTGTGGTGGAGGCCACCCCGCAGAGAAAAAGGGAGCTCTGGCCTGCAGGATGTCCTGGGATGGAGGACTGAGGCAGGCTGGCTGTCTGAGGCCTCCGCTGGAAACGATCACAAAGCCTTTAAAGCAAACAAAGTCCCCTGAAACTGAAAAGGCACCGTCTGAATGCGCTCGGAAAGAGGAGGTCTGAGCAGCACGATCTATTCTGTCTCTGAAATGTCACAAAACATTTATACAGCTGCTCAGCTGGCATTAAAATCTAGGTCTTGTGCAGGAACATGGCAAACAGCTCCAGGTCAACTGGGAGATGTCCAGGACCTCCAGCCAGGGGTGGCTGGAGCCGCTGGCGGCCGGCAGCTGCGGCGGGAGCGGCTCCTCGGAGCAGATGAGCCGCAGCCACGGGCAGTGCCAGCAGCCAGCAGAGCTCGGGCCGGAGAGCGCTTCGCCTGCGCACGGCGAGGGACTGCTTCCCGAAGGACTGGCTCCCCGAAATACCGCACCCAGGGCAGGCAGAACCGAAGAGGATGGAGAAAGGGAACAAAAGGAGAGGGAGGTGCCAATATGGGCAGAGATATCCCGTTCCCTTGGCTGTGAGAGCGGGAGCGGAGCTCCCTGGTGAGCGCACAGCCTCTCCTGATGGCGGGAGCCGGGAAAACACCGAGCAGTCGTTTCCGGAGGACTGGCCACATCGGCAGGATGGTGGCGGCTCTGTCTGCCCGTTATCCCCTCTCCCCACTGTTCCTCACGGCCTGCCTCTCCCTGTCCCCCTTCGCCGTCCCCTCCTTTGTCACCCCTCGAGGGGCCGATCCCGCTGCGGGCGCTCGCAGGTGCCTCGGTCCCTGCGGTGCCCGCGGGCAGCTCGGGCACCGCTGCCCCCTCTGCAGCCACGAGAGCGGGTGGGAGCGCCGTGAGAGCCGGCCCTGCGTCCCACCCCTCGGGATCTGCCCCGCGCCCTCGCTGACAGCCCGGGGCGAGCACCGGCGCTTTCCTCCAGCCCGGAGAAGAGGACTGCGGCTTTGGGTGAATATCTCAGCTTTGATCCTTTCTCCTGGCTGCGGTTCCCTGTTTACACAGACAACCACAGCCCTTTGTATCCGCACTCATCAGCTCCTCGGAGGCGTTTCCTGATCCCCACGATACGGTCCCAGCGTCTGCGCGGGGCTGAGCCGCATCTCCGCGCTTCCCAGCCTGCCCCGACACATCCCCCCGGAGCTTCTCGGCGCTGATCCGGGTTTGTTGATGGTGGCAGCCGTCCCAGACAAACCCAGGGGGGACGGAGCTCTCCTCCCCGGGCAAGCACGGCTTTTGTTCCCCAAAAGGCCAACGTAGGAGGAGACCCACCTGGAGCCGGCAGCGCACGGTGAGCGGCGGGCAGCGCTCCACGGAGGACATGCCTCGCTTACTCTGCCGCTCCTTCACGTGCATTAGGGTTTTGTTGGTTTTTTTGCTTTTTTTTTTTTTCCTTTTTGGTTCTGTTTTATTTCCCCCCCCCCCCCTTCTTTTATCCTCCCAGCCCTTCTGGCAGGCTTTTTGACTGCGCATAATGACTTGGAAGGTGCGGCGAGGGTTCTGGCAGCCGCGGCGCGGGGCGGGAGCGCGGCCAAGGCGCGGGGCCGCGCAGTGGTTTCATCCCATTTGCAAACTATAAGGCTGCCTTTGAGCGGGGGGGGCAGAGCAGGGAACATGTGCTAAACATCATGTCGGGAAGCTTAGCGCATTACGGGGAACAGCGCCGGGCCACGCACAAACGGAGCTGCGCTGCGAGCCGCGAGAGGCAGGCGCGGGCAGGAACCGTCCCTGCTGATTTAGGGCTGAGTGAACAGTTCTGGCAGGGCGGGTAGGATGGGCTTCTCCAGGTGTTAGAGCCGAGCAGAGTGGCATAAATCAGAGAGCTGTGGCCCTGTCTGTCAAAGCCTCGAGGAGAGCTCTGCCGTGCCTGAGGGAGCGCAAAGGAGCGCAGGGTAACGAGATGGAAAGAGAGCCCTTGGAAAAATAAAAAACCCAGACGCTAGCCTGCAGTATGTGATTCAAGCCTGGGCCCCAAAAACCTTCCCTCAGCCAGCTGGGGTGGCACGGAGACGTCTGCTCCTGCTCAGCACCGCTGTGTCCCCGTGGGGCTCACGTGCCAAGTGCCTCCAAGACCCCCAGAGTAAGTGAGCGACCAGCACATCAACCTTTAACCCACCCACGGTGTTTGTGCGCTTCCCTTCCTGCCGTCCGGAGGCCACGGCGTTTGATGTCCCGAGGTGGACCCTGGGTGCCCAGGGTGCTCTCACAACCAAAATACCTGCAGGACTGACAGGCTTCATCCATCATCGTGCTCCTTGGGCCGGTGGCACGGACGGAAGAGTGAACTTCAGAGCTGGGGTTGTGTGTGCTGACTGATGGGATCGGCTGGGTCAGGTTCCCTGGGATTTCAGGGGAAGGTTCAAAGCTCCAGTTAAAAACTGACGTCTCCCCTTCAAAGGAATTCTGGCGTGTCCCTCACTTTCCCCACTGCATGTGGCAGGAGAGCACCGTGTCCGGGCTGGGACTGTGGGCAGGGGCTGCTGACAGCAGCAGCCAGATGAGAGTCACAGGGTCCTGCAGAGACAGAAGGGCTTTTCCAGACTCTGAGCACCCACAAAATGAAATGTCTGGGTATCAGTTTTGGGAAAGGAAAAGGATCAAAGCAGCAGAAGGAACGCGGAGAGTCTTTTGGCAGATGGAGGAGGCACCCAGGCCAAGGGTGAGCACAGGCCATCCTACACACTCCACTGGCAGCCACAGCTCCTGCCCTGCTCAGCCTTGGAGCATCCACGGGGACCAGCTCAGGATCAGAGGGGATTGGGCTGGGCTGTGCTGGGCAGAGCCAGCTGCTTCCAGCCGGGTGACGAAGATGCTGGTCCAAGATCACCGAGTGTGCCCACGCTCAGAGCCTCTCCCAGCCACTCCAGAGCCATTCCCATCAGGGAATGTGGGCCTGGGGCTGGACATGACTCCCCTTTCCCTGGTCTGGTAGATCTCCCTGGTGATGCTCCATGTCCCCATGCACAGAGAAGGGCCCTCAGTGGCATCTCAGTGGCTGTGACCTTCCCTCCTGCTGTCCCCTCACCCCACACATGGCTGCTGCATCACTGGGGCTGGAGGGATGCTTTTTGTGGTGCTCACTTTCCACCCCAGCACGTGAGCAAAGGGATGGAGCCCCAGCCTGCCAACCAAAGCCTGCGGCTCCTGTCATTTCTCACAGCACAGCACACTCACCAACCTGTCTGGTGCTGGGCAGCCCTGCAGCCAGAAAGGTTTGACACCCAGGGACGTGGCGGTGGCTGGGTGGTGACAGTCACACACAGGGCACAGGGAGAGCTCTGTCCCTCCAGCGCTCACAGCTCCAAGGAGAGAGGTAACAACCCCACCTGGCAGGTGTGAAAGCAGCAGCTCTGTGACCCCCTCAGGGAGGCTGGAGCAGCAATTCCAACATCAGCGCTCCCCAAACCAGCCTGGCTCTGCAGGAGGCCCTGGCTCTGCCCCCCATGCCAGGCTGGGTGACAGCGGTCCCAGTCACGCGTGGGCAGGGGGACACAGCCAGCGTCACCCTCTTCCCAGGAGCAGCTCTCTCTGCTCCACTGCTCCCTCTCTTTTTCCATTTGTTTGTTCATTCCTTCTTTATTCGCCACAATTGTCCTTAATGGAAACAGCATCTCAGCAGAGTCGCCCCGCAGGAAAGCTCGAGCACAGAGGGATTTTTGTAGATGGCTTTAATAAAAACATTGAAGGTCTGTTGTTCTTACAGTGCTGTGTGATCCATTAAGTCTATTAAATACAACAGAGGGAAACTGTGAAAAAAGCCAGAGGAGACCATGATGTCACAGAAAAACAAATGATCCGGGTCTGCCTTCCTGCTCCTCTCCAGTTCCACGGCTCTGCCCTGTGCCTCCCTGGTCCTGCCAGCACAACAGGGGCCAGTGCTTGGTCACCCCTCACTCGCCACATGTGCAGGTCTCTGTGTGTGTAATTGGGTTCCCATAAATGTGTAGTTCCCTGGATATGTATCCAGAGGATATTAAAGCTGGTGACCTGGGAGATCCGTTCCTCCCTGCTGCTCCTCCTGAACACGTCTGCTGGGCCGTGTCGGCCATGTGTCAGCCAGGGCCTGCTTCCTGGACCCCTTAAGACATCTTTGCCACCCCAAAAACATCTTTGGGCCCTTGAAAATACCTTTGTGCCTCTTAAACCATCTCTGCATCCCTTAAAACTTCTTTCTGGCCCTTTAGACCCCTTTGTGGCCCTTAAAACATCTCTGCACCCCTTAAAACATCTTTTCATCCCTTAAAACACCTCTGCACCCTTTAAAACCCCTTAGTGCCCCTTAAAACATCTCTGCACTCCTCAAAACTTCTCTCCATCCCTTAAAACACCTCTTCACCCTTTAAAACATCTGTGTGCCCCACAGAATGCCCCCCAGCAGCAGCCTAGACATGGGGATATGTGTCCCCTGCCACCTGCCACAGCTCAGGTCTGCCCAGAAGCTCCAACCTGTGCCTAAGCAAGGCTGGAATCCAGCCTTGGCTCCAGGACAGATTCTCCATCCCGCTCAGTACCTAGTGGCTGTGGAGGGGAATGTGCCAGGGGAGAAGTTTTCATGGCTGGGGAGTGGCTGCAGGGGTGAAACTCTTTCTGCCAGGAGAAGAGGTGAGGGTGAAGAAGGTGAAACTCGTTCTGCCAGGAATGGGATGACTGAGAGCAGGCAGGGGCATCATGGCATGGGATCGGTGTGGCATGGATCATCAGGGTATGGAATTGTCATGACGTGGGATCCCCCCTGTATGTCACACACATCTCCACCTCCCCAGCACCACCCAGGCTTCCCATCGTCACCAAATACTCCTCAAACACAGAGGCTGGGCCTCCCTGAGCTCCAGGTCCCATGTGCCCTCTGGGCTGTGGGTGTCAGCCCCAGCCCTCTCCTGGTGCCACAGTGACGATGGACTGCCTGGGAAGCGCTCGGAGATCCTCTGCTTGGAGAGTGCAAGGATTACTTCGCATTTAGCTCTTTATCTCTTGTACGTCTTTGTGCGTCTTGGCTAGATCTCACTCTGATCTAAGCCCCTATTCCTAGAAAAGGGGTTTAAGGAAGGCTTAAGGCAGGAGGCAGGGAAGCAAGGATGCTGGGGGTCTGAGCTTTGTGGTTCACCCAAGAACGGGAGGAGAAGACGCCCGTGGGTACGAGGGGCTGAAACCCCTGCACTGCTTTAGCCCGTGGCCACACCACAGCCTGGGGAGGTGACCCAGAGCAGATCCCTCCACGAGCCCAAGGAAATGGTGGATCAGGCTGGAGCCAGCCCCCCGTGGAAAACCAGCCCAAGCCCCCAGCAGCTCCAGGGAGCACTGTAGCGAGTAGGCATTCCAGCAATTCCCTGTGAAAACGACACGGGATAATCCATCTCTCCTGTTTGTTTGCACAAGATAATTTTTTTTGTCGACACTCCAGAAACTTCTTCCTCTGGTCCCCCTTCCCTGGGTTCTAGAAGATGTTAACTCCTGGTCCCACAGTGGCACCAGAGCCCTCCCAGTGCCAGCTGATGGAATGGGACAGGCAATGTCCAGGAGCCACCGCAGAAATGGCCAAAGCTGGGTTTGAGCCTGGGCATGGTGAGCAGGGAGAGCCGCTGCTGCTGTGTCCCTGGTCACTCCCTGCAGTGCCCTCTCCCCTCCACAGCCTCCTGGCCACCTCACTCACTGCCAGGTTTTCAGAGCTCGCCCACCCCCTTGGTCCCACCTGCCCCCGCCAAAGCTCCTTTGTTGATATTTTGGCTGGTAGACAAACATACAGCCCCTAGCAAAGCACCCTCGGAGCTCGGGATGCTCCGGCCCCAGCCAGATGGGCTTTCTCCAAGGAAGAGCACAAGAAACCTGTCACGTACAGGGTGATGTTATCCCCTGGGTGTCCTCCCACATTCTGCCGGGCTGTGGTTTGTATTTCTGGAGTTGCTTAATCACCCCTCTGGACCTGTCTTCAAAGACGGTGCCTTATCCCTCCTGGAAACTTCCTGATACCTTTGGCTACTTCCCTGCTTTGTGGCCTCGAATTACGCTGGGCCTGGCCAGTCCTTCCTCAGCATCAGCTCTACGGGCTCTTTGCCATCCCCAACAGCTTCGGAGGGGTGTTGGTGCTTCCAGCAAACCCCCAAAACCTGCCACCTCTGCACATCCGCAGCTCCAGTCACCAGCCCTTGGAATGGTATTCTGTGGCTGGGGCTCTGGGGAGCCATTGGCAGTATTTGGGACCAAAGCAGCAGAGAAGGGCTCTGTGTGTGGTTTCCAGCAGAAGAACAATTTGTAATTCTGCTTTTATTGTCCTGCTACACAAGGGAAACATCACTTTGCCAGGAAGTCGTGCCACAATGATTCACAGGGATCAGCTTGGGCTGCTCAAGTAAAAAAGGGGAAAAAAAAAAAAAAAAAGAAGGAGTAAATCACAGAATCCCAGAATGGTTTGCGTTAGACAGGATCTTAAAGCTCATCTCGCAGGTTTATGCGCCCACAATTCCACCCAGCACAGCCACAGCTCCCAGCTCTGCCCCAGAGCGGAGTATCCCTGGAGTGTCAGCACCCAGGAGCATCCCCACCTGGGACAGCTCTGGCACGGCCATGTCCGAGAGCCACCACAGAAAGCAGGAAAAAAAACCCGACAGAAATTCCAGAACCCACATCAAAACCCACTCACAGTACAAAAACTGCCATTTTCTCTTCATTTTTGGGGCACACACAGACCCCATTTGGCAGCGTGGCCGGACCAGTCCTCAGATTAGAACCTCTTAGAGCGTGAGGCTTTTCCTCTTCCTTCAGGGACAAAGTGCAGGTGTCTCTGCAGGGCTCTGCCTCGAAGCAGGAGGCTCCTTGATTGCAGAATTGGGTCTGGATAAAGAAGCCTGGTCTAGGAATAACAACACTCGCAGCGATAGAGTGCATTATATAATGTCCTATAATAAACGATATTACGGCATTACCCGGAGATGGGAATGCGGAGGGAAGGAAGGAGCAGACGTGACAGTGATAAATCAATCTGGAGAAGAAGCACCAAATGCAATATGGTGCCTGCTTTTGTTTGAGGCTCTGTAGATGTTTCCATGTTCGAATAACGGAGCTTGCAGGAACCTGCTCCCGCATCGAGCAGAGTTTATTAAACCCCTCTGCAAACAACCTCCGCCAGGTACCTCTCCCACTCCCCCTGTTCCTCTCTGGCAGCTGCTGGACAGATGTGCAGCGCTGCCGGGCAGGAGGGGCAGCACTTCCAGGTGAGATAATTCATCCTTAAATTGCTCCCGAAGAGGGTAATGTGGGATGTAAGGAAGCTGACAATAAAATTGGTTCTAAAAGTCGCCAATTAGGGAGGAAACGGCAAAAGGGGAGAGAAGAGACGGCGACAGCCTGATGTGGGCAGTGAAAGGCCGTGGTCTCAGGGGGCTGGAGATGGGGGGCAGAGCTTTCCCCCAGCCTGCACCCCGAAACACAGAGCAGGGATGAGAGGGGGCAGAGAATGCTCCCCGTTCCTGAGACTGCTTCACTGCTGGGGTTATGAGACAATTTAACTTCCGAGGCCTCCCTTCAGCAAGGGGCTTAATCACACATCTCATTTCCAACACTTAAGTGAGTCCATTGACTTCAATGATTTTCTTCAAAGGAACAACAGAGACATTTAAGGCATTGAGCCCCGCTGGATCAGCCCTGAGCTCTCCTCCCAGGGCTCCAAATTGACCACTTGCTTTTATGTAGGGCTGGGTTTTTTGCCCTATCTTTGATGCTGTTAATTTACTGCTCTTATGACTTTTAACCAGAGGGAACAAGAGGGCTGCAATTTTTTTTTTTTTTTTTTTTTTTTTTTTTTTTTAAAACTCTGGAAATTAGGAGGAAAAAATGGTGACCTGTGACTCCATCCCAAGGTATGAGGTTGTCATTCCTCATAAGATCTCCTGGAGTTTCACTCGGTGTGTCACGCTGCTCTGGCCAGGAGTTTTAATACTGGCACGAAGGAGAATGATGGGATAACTGCCAATGCTTGGAGCTGCTATCTTAAGTAACATTAATCCAGCATTTCTAGAGTATTCCATGTGGATTTGGGGCTCCCTTGCACTGTTTTGGGGCACCGCTCAATGGCTGGTGTTCAGCACAGCTGGTGGGAGGCTGCAGGGCCTCAGCTGTCCCCTCTCTGCCAGACAAGTGAGCATTCTGGGGACACCCGAGGGACACTGCCTGGCCCCGTGCCACAACTTAACCCCGCTGTTCCACGGCCCCTGAAGGCTCTGAAGAGTAAATGGTTCACAGCCATGACTTCAACGAGCTTTGGCTCTCTGTTCCCTTATTTATCTTTACAGGAAAAAAAAAAAAAAAAAAAAAAAACACCCACAAAACACGTTTCTTCCCTTTCTGATGAGCCAGGGGAAAGCAGGAATGACTGCACCTTGTGCCACCTGCAGCTCCTCCCCAGCAGTGACGCCAGGACAAGGAGCCAGACCCCGGAGGGCCGGGTCCCCGCTGCCCATGGGCTGTGCTGAGGTGGTGGCACCCACGGGCCAGGCTTTCCTGGGATGGGGAGGGAGCGAAAGGGAGGAGACGGGCCAGGATCAGGGCTGGGCTCCCAGCAGGATCCCTGTTTCCTGGCTTGCAGCAGGGATACCACCTGGGCTCAGCGAGGAGGGTGCTCCTCCAGCCCTTTTCCCCTCGGAAGGAGGGAGAGGAGCAAAGCCGGCAGGGCTGGGCCCCCAGGACCGCTTCCCTCTGCGCCGTGCCTCTGCCTCCTGCACTCTCCAGCCAACCTCCCTTCTCCTCTCTGCTCTCGCCTCCTTGTCTCCTTCCATTCCTGCTCCCACCACGACTTCCCCTCCCCATCACCTCCACGCACGCCCTCCCCGCCCCGCCTTATCTCTGGATACCAAGGAAGATTAGACTTTCTTAATTACGGATCGTTTTGGCCGCGGTGTCTCCCGGCCTGGCCCAGCGAGCCGGCCTGGCTCAGATGTTCCCGCGTGCAGCCTTTCTGCCTGGCTACACTTGTTTATTCCTCGTTCATTAGCTTTTTTTACGTTGCTGGAGATCTGAGGCACTCAGATGGCGCAGGAGGCTCGAAGTGACAGCAGTAAAAGCCGCTGCTAGTGAGATTATAGCTGCTCTGAACTGCTGCTGGCGCGGGCGGCAGCGCTCAGGGGGCAGGGGCAGAGCACTGCCTTTGTGCCAGCTCAAAGGGCCCTGTCAGAGCGCGTCAGGCAGC
The DNA here is from genome assembly GCF_015227805.2 of Hirundo rustica. Taxonomy (NCBI): domain Eukaryota; kingdom Metazoa; phylum Chordata; class Aves; order Passeriformes; family Hirundinidae; genus Hirundo; species Hirundo rustica. The sequence continues at coordinate 85,382,421 of NC_053488.1, read as the reverse complement.
CTCCTGGAAAATGGGAACTTTCCAAGACCCCATGAGAACCGGCTAAATTAACCCTTTCCCTGGTGGCCGTCCCTTGGGAGGCTCCAGGTGGAGGCAGGGAGCTGCCTGCGCCCGCTCTGGGCGCCTCGATGGATCGTGCGTGTGCCTCGTGCTCAGCGCAAACCCACTGTCCCCTTCATCAACAGGCCTGTATCTATCAAATCAGGACAGAAACTTGGAAATCTTGCTGTGAGTCAAGTATAAAATTATCAGCCCACAGTCGGAGCACTGCCCTTTGTCCTTAAGACATTAATTCACTGAGTTGGCTCTACTCACACAGGGCGTCGCAGAGCCCTTGGCACTGGCCCGGGAGCCCACCCAACCCTCCAGCTACCCAGTGTGGTTCCTTTTCTCTTTGCTGCCCTCTTTCCTGTGAGATCCTGTGGGAGAGGAGCTGGAGGGATGCAGATCTGGGCCCTGCACGTGGCGGGGTGCTGCTGCATCTCTGGCAGCAGTGGCTGCAAGGGCACATATCTCCAGTAAACCCAAATTCCTCTTCATTGCAGAGCATCCCTGCACTAGTGGGGCAGAGGAAGCTGGGTGGTGAAGAGACCGGATGGTCCTAATCAGCTACTCCACAGCCATCCCTGGAAGCGCTCAAAAAACATATGGATGTGGCCTTGGCAGTGCTGGGGGAACAGTTGGACTCTGTGATCTCAGAGGTTTTTCCAGCCTGCTAGATTCTGCGATTCCGTGGTTGCACAAAGATCCTTGTGGCCGGGCCGGGCACAGCCAGCTGTGCTGTCACAGTGCTGTGATCCCAGGAGAGTCAGGGTGTCTGCAGGCAGCTCCCCTGGACACTGGGGGAAGAGCCTGGGTGCGTTGTCATCCCTGAGAGCCCTGCTCCTGGGAAAGGGGCTCCCTGCTCCCACTCCAGGGTGTTTAACCTGAGCCCTGACAGACGGGCCCAAGCTGTGGATGTTTATACAGCATCTCCCAAAGGCTCCAGATGGTCCCCGAGCTCCCAGGCTGTGCTCCCCTCTCTGCTCCCAGCTGGGCTCCCGTGCCCAGGGCACCGTCCGGACAGGGAGGGTGCTGCCCTCTAAGCACCCCTGGGCTCATCCCTCCCCATCAAACACTGCTGGCAGCACTGCTGGGGACCCGCAGGTGCCACCACTGCCTTCAAAGACCCCAACTGAGCCACCTCCAAAGGCAGGGAGGAGAGGGGAAGGAGGCCCTGGAGGGTGGGGAACATCGCAGATCCCAGCATCAGCTTCTCGGAAGGGCTGTCCCCACAGGGCCAGCCAGCACCCGTGCCACCCTGGGCTGGAGCAGGACACCCACCAGTCCCCGTGGTTGTGCGTGGGGACACATGGCATCAGGGGAGACAAAACCCCGCAGAAACAACGCCCCTGTGCTTTGTGCGGGTGCCGCGGGGTGCGGTGTGCCGTGCTGTGTTCCCGCGTGGCGTGGTCCCTCCTGGTGTGGAACGGCACGGTGCCGTGGTGTCCCACGGACGGGTGTGGCGTCCTTTGGAGTGGTGTGGTGTCCCAATGGAGGGGTGACACGCTGTGGTGCCTCAGAGTGCCATAAGCAACCCGAGGCACAGGCAGGAACAGCTCTGGGTCTCTCGGAGCACCCTGCCACCCCCATCCCCGGGGCGGCCAGGGCACAGCTGCTGTCACACACACAGTGCCTGTCCCCCAGGCAGCTCCTGCCAGGAGCCCCACGGACTCCTGGACTCCTGCAGAGACCTCTGCCCGGCTTGGCAGAGCACGGGGCACAGGGACCACACACCAGCCATGACATTTCCCTTCCCCCTGGCCCTTCCAAACGCGTCCAGAGTGGGCTGGAGCGGGGATAATCGTCCCCTTCACCCCGTGTGCGTGAGAACGGGTCCCTTTCACAATTTGCATGGTAACGAGGGAAGCACTTTTTTTTTTTTTTTTTTTTTTTTTTTCTTTTTTTTTTTTCTTTTTTTTTTTTTCTTTTTTTTTTTTTTCCCTCCTCCCTAAGTCCTAATGAATATTGCGGATTCCAAGGGCTCAGGGAGATGAGTCCTGCCAGGCCGGATCGCGCTCTGCAGAAACACTTTGTCACTTGCTGTTCCCATCACGGCGCTTTAACAGCCCGGCACAGTCGAGCTCATGATTCCGGACAGCGAATGCCTTCAAAGCCCGCACGGCCCCGGCTCCGCTTTCAGGTCATGGAAATGCCACTGTCACTTCGATGTCAAAATGTCCCCAACACGTTGTCAATAGGGATGTGCAATGCCCCCTCAAGGGGAAAGGAGACAAAGGGAGCCGCTGCTCCCGCTGCCCTAGACAGCGTTCCCGGAGACACAGCGCCCACATTCCCGGAGACACAGCACCCACATTCCCGGAGATACAGCACCCACGTTTCCCGGTGACACGGCATCCACATTCCCGGAGATGCAACACCCACATTCCCGGAGAAGCAACACCCACATTTCCGGAGAGACAGTACCCATGTTCCTGGAGATACAGCACCAACATTCTGGACACACAGCACCCACATTCCCAGTGACATAGTACCCACATTCCTGGAGAAACAGCACCCATATTCTGGGAGGTACAGTGTCCACATTCCTAGTGACACAGCGCCCACATTCCTGGAGACACGGCGCCCACATTTCCAGAGTCACAGCTCCCGTGTTCCTGGAGATACAGCACCCACATTCTGGACACACAGCACCCACATTCCCAGTGACATAGCACCCACATTCCCGGATATACAGCACCCCTATTCCAGGAGATACAGTGTTCACATTCCTAGTGACACAGTGCCCACATTCCTGGAGACACAGCTCCCACAGCGCCCACATTTCCAGAGTCACAGCTCCCGTGTTCCTGGAGATACAGCACCCACATTCTGGACACACAGCACCCACATTCCCAGTGACATAGCACCCACATTCCCGGAGATATAGCACCCATATTCCAGGAGATACAGTATTCATATTCCTAGTGACACAGCGCCCACATTCCTGGAGACACAGCTCCCACAGCGCCCACATTTCCAGAGTCACAGCTCCCGTGTTCCTGGAGATACAGCACCCACATTCTGGACACACAGCACCCACATTCCCAGTGACACAGCACCCACATTCCAGAAGATACATTGTCCACATTCCCAGAGATACAGCACCCACATTCCTCATGACACAGTGCCCACATTCCTGGAGATACAGCACCCATGTTCCCAGAGACACAGCACCCACATTTCCAGAGACACAGTGACCATGTTCCCGGAGATACAGCACTCACATTCTGGACACACAGCACCCACATTCCCAGTGACACAGCACCCACATTCCAGCTCCCACCAGTCGGTCCTGAGCTGGGAGGTTCAGCACCTCCCTCAGAATTACACTCAGCACCGCTCTCAGCACCCGCACTGGCACCTTGCCGCAGGGGCATCCCTTAAAAACAGAGAGGAAAAGTCCTTGTGGGGCAGCACAGCCCTGTGCCACCCAGCTGCTGCACAGCGACAGTGCCGGCGCTGCCACTCCCTGTCCGTGCCCATGTCTGTGCCCCTGCTTGCGCACAGGCATTGACAGCCATCGCACACACATCCCGCACACATCCAGCGTGCATCTGGCATGCCACCACGATTCAGTGGCACTGGGACGTGTGCCAGCCTGTGCAGGGACAGCCAGACGCCGGGGTGAAGGGCAGTGTCCCCAGACTGTTTAATGCCCAGCCGTGGGGCGCTGGTTGCTCGGCTGGCATACGAGCGTGGCCACAGGGCTGAGCACGGCAGCAACAGCACATCCATGGACTGGGAGAGCAGTCCCTGCCCAGCCAGGGGGGATTCTCAGGAGAGTGGGAATGCAGCTGGCAGCGTGCCGGAGCTGTTCCATTAGCGCTCGCTGCCTCGGCTGCCGCTGGTTTGCTGAGCTAAATAACAATAATATCACTCGTCCCCAGAGGCAAGAGGCAGCTCTGAGGAGAAGGGACAGGAAGGAGGAAGCTGCTGTGCCTCACGGAAAGGCCAGGGATTTGTGCCAGCAGGCACAGCCCGGGTCCTGCAGGTGACAGGGACAGGGTGGTAGCATTGCCCACCGCACCAAGACCGACAGGTAACACTGGTGACACCTGGATAATATTTACCAGCAGCCCCAAATTAATCCTTCTTTTTTTTTTTTTCATGGTGTCACGACGCCACATGTTATAGCAAATCATTGTAAAATTGCTGTGAGCACTTCATCTGCCATTCTCCTACGAAATACAGTGAATTCCACATCCCAGCCGAGCCTCAGCGCTTGTGGGGACACACTTCCCATGGCTGCAGGATGCTTGCAGGTTGCCACTAATATTTATTATTCGTGTCTATAAATATTTAAACAAACCAGGCAAACGTTGGCCCAGTGAAGCAAAATGTTTTGCTGTTGCTGAAGGAAATGTGGGAAAAACCCACAGACAAGGTGGTTTCATCCTTGTCTTCCGCCCCTGCTCGCGTGTGGATCCCAGTCTGCCTTGTTCATCACAAACGGAATAGGATACAGGCAGTTAACTCTATAAATTAAATACTCACTATTATTATTATTCACCAGGAATGCCCATCTCTACCAGGCTGGTGGGAGTGAGAGGCTCCATCCTTCCTGGTGCTCCTGGAAGGGCTCAGGGAACACCAGAAACAGCATTTTTTCAGCAGGCTGGGGCTGGTGATCAACAAGCCCTTGTGGTTTTCCCATTTTTTAAAAATAATTGTCGCAATAATTTTTCTCCACACCTCTCTGTACTTTAATCACCTCTAACACGGGCGCTTCTCGGGTAATTTGACCTTTTCAATCTCTCTGTGCGTGTCCCCCAGCAGCCTCTGGGCTGAGAACAAAACAAACACTAGAATTAAACCTTGTTTTTAATCCTGGGTATTTTTGGTAGTGCTCTGCACTGCTGCTCCTTACTCCTCAAATACAATTTTTGGCAATCACTTCTCAGATACTTTAAGCTCCTTCATCCATGGAATGCTCTTTGAGGAAAGAGGAGCCAGAGGAGTTCTCTGAAACCCTCAGCATCACCTCCCTGGTCTGGGTAATTCTGTTTGTTGGTTTTAAAACTGTCATGAGAAATGAACTGCAAAGGGAAGTAGCTTTAGTGGGGGAGGGCGAATAATGAGGACCTGAAAAAAAAAAATATTTTTTTTTTTTCCCAATACAACGAAGCAAGAGAGAGCTTTGCCGTTTCCACCCTGGCCAGAGGAGGTGATGCCCACAGCCCTCAACCTGTTGGGGACATCTTGGCACATGGAGCCAGCTGCAAATCCTCATGGTCTTTATAGGAAAAGAAGACATTTCAAATGGCCAAGTGCTCCCAGGATGAAGTTTGAGGCAGTTTCTCTCTGCAAGGGCGCCCACAACAACATGGCCAGGGCCTCTCCAGCACAGCCAGGAGAGATGTGGGTGCCTGACCCCAGTGATGGGGCACAGCAGCCCCTCAACAGGTATTTCTTGGATCATCAAAAACATTTCCTTAGGCATATTCATCTTCAACAGGGAGATTTGTAGTAAACTCCTTCATTTCAATTCTAATGAAATCAAATTTCAAGGAAGAAGCAGGAATCTTGGTTTCCTGGATTTTGATTATTATTTTTTTTTAATATTAAAAGAAAAAAAATAGACAAAGAGTAATAACTGAGCGCAGTCTCGTATTTAAAAAAAAAAAAAAAATTCAAGTCCATTCTCTTCGAGATTAAACTGAGCTCATTTGGTTTGTACAGCAGAAAGGCAGCACTGGGGGTCTTGGGTTGGAAAAGATCCCACCAGGGTTCCCAGTCACAGGAATGTCCCCACCTGCCCCCGTGGCTTGTGGATCTGTTCACCTTGTGCTTGCATTGGAGCAAGAGCGCAAAGGGAGCATCAAAACATCCCTGACACCATTCCATGGGCTGGCAGGACAGCGGGAACGGGAACAACAACAGCAGTGATCAGTGGAACGCGCCCCAAAAGGCAGAGTTCATGTTGGCTCTGCAGATTTCGGGGTCTGATTTATGGGGTCTGCACACCGAGGGCAGAGGAAAAACCCTTAGTTCACGAGGAGCTTCTGCTGTGGTGCTCGGGATGTGCCATGCTGGCGTTTCCAGGGTGATCTTGGGCAGCGCAGCCTCCTGAGCTGCTGGGCATGACCCCCCGAGCCCCAGAGCCCCCCTGGGTGCTGGCTGCTCCTGTGAGAAGTGGGTCAGGGGTCCTGCTCCCCCCCCGGATGTGGTGGCAGCGATGAGGTCCCTGCTGTGCTGTCAGGAGCCATCGCTGTCCCCTCCACCTCGGGGTGCCGCACCCAGGGCAGGGGGGCGATGGGCTGGTGCCTGCGGGGTGCTCTCATCTCGTTGTGATAACAAACTGTGAGGGTAACCCAAGCCCTTTCTCTGCTCGTCCCCGTGGCCGCCGGCGTCGCTTCTCGGGCGGGTTGGCTGCCAACAATTCATCTGCTGCCTCAGCTCGTTATCTCTGTGGCGCAGCCAGGACGTGTTCTGGGTGGGAGAATTTGGGTCAGTGGGTTTCACAAGCCGTTCCTTGAGATGCCCTGGCACGTATCTAGCGTTTGGCATTCCGTGTGGGACCAGCCACCCATCCCCGTGCCCGTGTCTCTGCATCCTCCCAGCTCCAGGGGAGTGTCACGGGGACAGCGAGGGGGGCTCAGGCGGCCCCAGGGAGTGGGTGGGGAGAAGGCTGCAGGGGACAGACAGAGCTGGGAGTTTTCAGTCTCCTTCTGTTTTCTTTTGTACAAGTCTGAGTATTTTATCTGGCTGCGTGCATCGTCCCTGAACTTAAAAATAGCCATGTTCCTTCCTGGTGGAATGGAGCAGTTTGCTTTTCCTAGATTTTTCACGCAGATTTCTTGTTCCCCTCACACCCAGTAATTGCTCCTGGAGCCGGGAGGGCGCGGGGAGGGTGCCTGGCCCTGCACATACACACTCCCCTCCACTCTGTGCCGTGGGGACAGGGCAGGTTTGGGCATGAGGCTGTTTCCCACCTCTCCCGGTTCGGTTCATGCTGATGGTCCCATTCCACGGGGTGCTCAGGACAGGGCGCTGATGGGGACAGGAGGTCTCAGTGCTGCTCTTTCAACCAGCCACCCCTGTAGTGAGTGAACCCAGGCCTTGGTGAGGGATGCACTGCCCCGGGTCATGGAGTGATGAACACTCAGTGCTTAAAAATACGGAGTTTTGGGGATGGCTCCTGAAGTTTGGTTGATTTCTCATGATATCTCCCATTCTCTTTGGTTTTGAGCAGGGGGACAATGAAAAACAAGGGCTGACAGACCTACAGACACAAAATTTCCTTTCCCTGCCACTGTGCAAGTGGCAGGGACCATCGCAGGACAGGAGGGGAGGCACACCTGAGCTGGGGTGGGGAAGCAAAGCTGTCCCCAGCAGCCACATCCAGGGTGCATCTCCCCTCCTGGCTCTGGGCTGGTTCAGGCCGGGGTGAGTGAGGAGCTGTCACCCTGCACTGAATTTTCCAGAGAGGTTGCATTGGTACGTGGATGCATCTCCTGGCATTCCCAGGAAATGTCCCTGACAAAGGCAGCATGGCAGTTTGGAGCCTAGGAGCAGCTTTCCCTTAGCACAGGAGGTGAAGTAAGGGGTGGTACCACATAGTGAGGTGACAGCAGCACCCCCTTCCCCTGTGCAGTGTGAGAGGTGTACCCAGAGCCGTGCCCAGAGCTGTGCCCAGAGGTGTAGCTAGAGCAGTGCCCAGAGCCATGTCCAGAGCTGTGCCCAGAGCTGTGTCCAGAGCTGTGCCCAGAGCCATGTCCAGAGCCATGTCCAGAGCTGTGCCCAGAGCTGTGCCCAGAGCAGTGTCCAGAGCTGTGCCCAGAGCTGTGCCCAGAGCCGTGCCCAGAGCCGTTCCCAGAGCTGTTCCCAGAGCTGTGCCCAGAGCTGTGCCCAGTGCTGTGCCCAGAGATGTACCCAGAGCTGTGCCCAGAGCTGTACCCAGAGCTGTACCCAGAGCTGTGCCCAGAGCTGTGCCCAGAGCTGTACCCAGAGCTGTGCCCAGAGCAGTTCCCAGAGCTGTGCCCAGAGCTGTGTCCAGAGCCATGTCCAGGGCTGTGCCCAGAGCTGTTCTCAGAGCCGTGTCCAGAGCCTTGACTGTCCAGAGCTGTGTCCAGAGCCGTGCCCAGAGCAGTTCCCAGAGCCATGCCCAGAGCCATGACCAGAGCTGTTCCCAGAGCCGTGTCCAGAGCTGTTCCCAGAGCAGTGCCCAGAGCCGTGTTCAGGGCTGTTCCCAGATCCATACCCAGAGCCCCTGGCTGCTGACAGAGTGTGAGCGCACTGGCGGTGCTGCCGTGTCCCGTCCCCATGGCCTCTGTCACGCTCTGCTCCCCAGCCCCGCAGCTTTGGGAGGTGGGATGGGTGAGGACACGTCGCTGGGCCCACACGGGACGCCGGTAACTGGCAGTGACACGTGCCATGCTCTGTCACCCTCTCGCTGGCCACACACGCAGCCCTGCCAGAGCTTCTCCGACATTTCTTGTCCCAGCATTTATTTTGAAGGAATGTGACATTCTAGATGTGCAAATGCTCTCCCCTGAGCTGTAGAGATGCCAGTGTAGGCAGCCAGTCCCCATTCCCAGGAACTCCCGGGTCCCGCCACGTCCCAGGGATGGAGCGGTGGTGCACAGGAGGAGCTCTGCAACAACACCACGTCTTCCTTAGCTGGTGCCTGGGCATTGCGCACAGTGACACGAGGGATCCACGTCCCCTTGATCAGCCCATCCCTGCAGCTGCCTTGACCCAAATGCAGATTTTTTTTCCCTTCTTACATCGCCAAAGGAGCAGCAGCTCCAGGCTGGGAGCAGAGGGCACAAGGACCCCTTACCTTGGCGAGGGTGGTGTGCTACCATCTGCGCCACCTCAGAGCCCTGGAATTCCATCCAACCCATTCCCTTGCTCCCCTCACCACAGGGGGATTCTCCTCTTGTGTTCCCGGGCTGGCGGGAGCAGCTCCCGGCGCCTTCACAGCTCCACGGACGTGCTGCGTGTGGTGAACTTTTCCCTCCCCCGTCCTCCCCCAGCCTCTCCACCACGCGGACACAGCTGAGCAGCTACCAGATATTCAGAGCCGTGAAGGTTGATAAACAAAAGTGAGATAGGACATGGCACCAGAAAGACCTCAGCTAATGGAATTTTTAAGCTACTTAATTTGGGGGCTTGTCAACCTTGACAGCAACCCTTTAATAAATGATGTGTTGTAATTCCCACCCGGTTCCCTGGGTGCGGGGGCCGGTGCGGGGCTGGGGGGTGGGATCTGGCGGCTGGAGATCCCACACGGCGTGGTGCTGAGTGGCGGCTGCGGGGTGGCAGCGGGTCCGGCTGAGCCGCAGCCCTCCCAGTGCTCCCCCAGCTGCGAGGGGCTGGGATGGGGGGGACACAGCTTGAGCCCGGTGCTGGGCAGGGGTGGCCGGGCTGCGCAGCCTCTGGCGATGCTATGGAAGCGGGAACACGCTCCGAGGGGACCCCAACAAGGCAGAGCCGCGGACCGCAGGGACCCCCGAGCCGCCGGCTGGCAGGGGGAGGGGGAGGGTGGTAAATCCTCCTTCCCCACCCCTCAATCTCCGTGTTTTCCTCCGGAAAAAAAAAAAAAAAAAAAAAAAAAAAAAAAAAAAAAAAAAAAAAAAAAAAAAAATCCTGCTGGCAGCTCCGGTGCCAAGGCGTGCGAGTGCCACCCAGTGTCTGCAGCGAGGGGACCCCGCGGGGGCACAGCCCGGCCGGGGGGCTGGGAAGGGGGGCACCCGGAGAAAGCGGTCCCTCCGTGTCCCCAGAGTGTCCCCGCAGAAGCCAGTAAAGCAGCGAGCGAACCCCCAGCCTGGGGTAACCCCCAAAAAGGTGCTGCAGCCGCCACCGTGACATCGGGGCCGCCGGGGGAGGGTGCGGCAGAGCCCCACGGCGCTGCCGGGTGATGGCACAGACCCGCGCCCCGTGTGAGGCAGCAAAGGCGTCCGAGCACACTGCCGGCAGCAGTGGGGGGACATCGCTGAGGGGGCGCTGGGGGAGCCCCTGACCTCCGGGATCCCTGTGAAGAAGCAAGGATGGGGCGTCCTGGAGCCTTCTGCAGGAGGTTTTGCTCCTGGCAAGGTGAAAGCGGAGCCCGTGTTTGGGTGCATTCATACGAGGATTTGAGGCGTTCTGGTCCACTCCTCACCGTTTTGTTGTCGCAACCGAGATTTGGCCGGAGTCGCTCTGCTCCACACCCTGGCTGCTCCCAGCCCTGGAAGCCCTTTCCTTTCCCTCCTGGTGCCCAGGTGCTGCAGCACATCTGTCACGCACCGGGCTCGCATCTGTCGCACACAGTCCTGCCCCTCCGCAGCCCCGTGGCGGTGCAGGCTGGCAGAGGCAGGCGGGGGCACGGTGACACCCGCGCCCTCCCAGCCCTGCCATCCCGGGGGTCTTGCTCTTGTTCTGGCTCCTCGAGGCTCCCCAGAGAATGACCCGGAACAGCTCAGTTTAGGAAGATGAGTAAAACTGAAAATGGGAGGTGCAGCACACCCGCTGGGCATTCCCCTTGGGCTTCCTGGGAATGGGGCAGGAGGCAGCAAGGGGGGGTAGAAAATAGAAACCCACACTTGTCCCTGTGGAGGGCAGCTGTCCCAGCTGGAGGCACAGAGGTGATCCTGGAGCGCTGGTGGCTGGGAGATGGCAGCAGCAGCCAGGGTTCCGCGTTCATTGGAGCTGTGGAGCCTGGGGCGACACAAAGGTGCGAGGAAGAAGTGTCCAGGCTGGGAAAGAGCCAGATGGCAGCAGCAGGGAGCAGATGGGAGATGGAAGACAACCTGCACAGCCCAGAGAGCCAAGGCCTTGGTCCCAGGGATGCATGGAGGGATATCCCACCTCCCCAGGAGCCACGGAGCTGCCGCTGGGGTGGCGAGGAACCTGCCTGGGACTGGTGAGGCAGCAGCACCCAGAGTGGGCTCCGTGGTTCTCCTTCCCACAGCTCCAGGCTCCTGCAACACCTCCAGCTCCAGCAGCTGCCCTGCTCTGCTGTGCCCATCTGCTGACAACTGGCTGTCCTTGGAAAGCCTCTTTTATTTGGAAAATAAAGTGTTTAACCATGAGGATCTGTGAGGGATTGGCCTTGTCTCCCAAAGACAGCCATCACCTTGCAGAGCGCCGTTCACAACGCAGTGAGGATGGGCTGGAAAAGGGTGTGCAGTATCCTGGGAATGATACTAAGGAATGACAGCAGAGCTGGGTGCTGGAATGTACCCCAGCCCTGGGGTGCAGGATGGGAAGCTCCCACTTCTGGTGGCTTGTGCTGGCCCGTTAGCTCTGAGGAAAGAAATCTCCAACTAGGAACATTCAGGGAAATTAGCTGAAAATCCTGCCTAGGTGTGAGACGGCTGAAATCACATCTTAAAGCAAATTTCTCATTTCCCAAGTCACCCCTGTTGCCTTTAGAGGTGTGTGCAGGAGGCCCCGGTCCTGTGGGAAGAGGGAAGTGGATGAAGAGCCAGAGGACCGGGCTGGATCAGCAGCACAGGACCCAGGCCAGGCCGAGGGGCTCAGGCTGGGCCAGATGGCTCCAAACGCCGCAGGGAGAGATCCTGCCCGGGGCCAGCTGAGCCCAGCACTCAGCAGCACTCACCAGGGCTTTAAAGCCAGGGAAATTAATTTTTTAAGAGTCCCTCTATGATCTCTGGTCTCTGGTGTTTCGCTGAGCAGTCAGGTGGTCTCCAGCTACCCGATTCCAGTTCCAGATGGCAGGGAGAGGTAGGGAAACCAGAGCCCGCTCCAGACCCTCATTCCCAGGTGTTTGCTTTGGGACCCTCGCTCCTGGTGTTTGCCCTGGGACCCTCATTCCCAGGTGTTCTCTCTGGGATTCTCATTCCCAGTGTTTGCCCTGCAAGCAGCAGCGGCTTTCCAGCCCATCCCGCTGTTTGACACCGGGGTTCTGGAGATGCCAGATGCACACTGCTCATCCTGCAGCAGGAGGAATGCTCAGAGGCTTCTCCCTGTGCTCTGGTGACGTTCTGGGCTCCCCTCCTCTGCAGGGCGCCGGGAGGCTCAGCCTGTTCATCCCGTGATCCTGGACAGACTGACAGCTCTCTGGGAATCAGCAGCCTCCGCTTTCCCAGCCGCGGCGGGTGAGGGTGCTGGGGAAGCAACACTTCACCACTCCAAGCAATTACTCAGGATTTTATCATTCAAAACTAAAACCAGAGCCTATAAATAACCAGGATCTCTGTCCCAATAGCTGCATTTCAGCGTATTTTTAATTATCATTTTATGAATGGGTGCATTAGAGGATATTTAAATACCACGTCAGCCGTGCTGGTAATGAGGCAGGATTGTTACAGGCCAGGGCTGGCCATATATTACCCCAGTATATACATATGCTTCGACATCACTTTTAAAAATTAGCTATTTCAGGCGTAAAATTATAATTGGTTTGTCTAATAAAAGGATAAATAAATATCTATTTAACTTCATTACTGTCAAAGGCAGGAGGCTTTTCTCCATTGTCTCCTTAGGGCTTTATGGCAGAAAAGCTAATTAGCTGTAATTGGGTGGATCCAAGGCGAGGAAGGCAGGGGCAGCGGCGGTGCTGGCTGGGAATGGGGCACCGGTGGCTTTCCCGGACCTGGTCTCTGCAGGGGTGGGAATCCTGCTGGCACAACAGGCAGGCTCTGCCCCAGTGCCCAGCTCAGGGGCGTCTCTGGGGCAGTGCCTGTGCAGTGGGGCAGTGCCAGGCGCTGCCTTCCAGGGTCACCTTGGGGTCCTCGCATGGCTTTCTGTGTTTTGATGGTCCCTCTGCCAAGCATTCCTCCGTCGTTCCTTGTCTGATGGGATCCTAATAGCGGCCCAGGGCTTGTTCATCCCTGTTCTGGGCGGGATCCTGCTCAACACCCACGTGCACATCCCACATTTTCACCATTAAGCACCAAAGCTCAAATGTCTCCTGACAACGGCCACCTGCATGATAAAGGCACCGGGCAAGACCCCACCAGCCAGCAGAAGGGATGCAAATGTCCTTTTACGGACAGTCCCTGGCCCAAAGGAGAAGTTTGTGTGACACCCCGCACAGCCCAGGCTGGAGCACAGACCCTGCCCGATCCCCCACTGCAGGTTCCCCAAAATATTCGGAGCGCCCTGGTCCAGTGAAGGGTGTCCCTGCCCAGGGAGGTGCTGGGATGAGATGGCCTGTGAGGTCACTTCCAGCCCAAACCATCCTGTTCCCTGCTTTTCCCTCCTCCTCTTCCCCCAGGATCCTCCCTCCCAGCCACCGGGAAAGGGAGGGTGCCTGTCGGGGGGCAGCGGATGTCACACACAGCGATGCCTTGTGCGCGTGTACAAATCTCCTTTGCGTACGGGATTTGACACAAGGAGAGAGAGGAGCAGGCCTGACACCCGTAGCAAATCTCCAAGCTGCCAGCAACAGCTTTCCTTTTTTTAATGTTGTTGGTGGTTTTTTTTTGTTTTTTTTTTTTTTTTTTTCCCTGAAGGAAAGGAAAAAGAGGGAAGGTTAAAAATTGCACGTTCGCCCCTCATGATGTGCTGTGGTGGGGAGGGGGAGTGTCTGTGCGGGGGCATCAGCGCAGAGAACACGGTCTGGGTTTGCTTATCAGTTCTGCTTGTTGAGTGTGATCCAGGGCTGGGAGAAACACCAACAGACAGCGTGGAAAATTAATTTTTAATGCCTTTTATTAGTGCTTAAGCCATTCTGAGAGGATGAAATAATCCCCGTTTAGGCGGAGTGCAAAGGTCTCGCAGGGCTGTCAGGAGCTGAGTCACTCCACCAGCCAAACGGATCCAAATGCCTCTTCCCAGTCTGAAATCTTCGGGAGCCCAATCCCCCCCACACCCCCAACTCCTGCAGCATCTTCCCACGCAGGCACTCAAAATAGAGTTTTCCTCCCATGGAAGGGAGCAAAGAGCTTTGTCTCTCCCCTTCCACCCTCTGTCACAGCGTGTCACCACTGCCACCAGTGCGGGGACAAGCAGTGGCTGCAGGTCCTGCCCAGAGTGGGGACAATGTCCCCAGGTGGTCCTTGCAGGTGGGATGGACTGGATCCTCCTCACAGTGGGCACCATCTCCTCCATCCTTTGTGGCACTGAGAGCTGAGCAGGAGAGGCAGAGCCGTCCCTGGGCCTTGGCTCCTCTGCCCTGCAGAGCCACTGAGGCAGCTGGACAGGACTCAAAACAGGTGCCACACATCCCCAGGAGTCCCAGCAGCTCCAGGCTGGGACAGGCAGTGGCAGGGAGGGAATCTCATCCCTATGTAATGCTGCCAGCACAGTCACTGCTCTAGGGGAGGATACGGGTCAGGATGGTGCTGGAGAACCAGAGCTTTCCATTGCTCCTGCTCTCCCCGGGCCCTGGAAAGAGCCTCTTAAAGAGAGTGGAAAACAAATTTACCGAGACTGGAGGATGGGAAGGGCTGGAAGGGGATCAGGATCCAGCACTGGGCAGCCTGGGGCTGTTGGAAGTGAGTTTGTTTGCCTGGGGCTGGTGCTCACAGGGCGATCCTGGTGGTGCCACCTGGACCCACAGCCATCGCCTCTCCTCCTTTGCGTGGCAGGCACCCACCAGGGTCAGCTCTGAGGGGCCGTGCCCGGCTGTCCCAGGCAGAGCCAGCAGCCACAGCCAGGCACACGCAGCACCCGCAGCACCCAGCTGGGCTGGTAGCCCCTGCACACAGCCCGAAGGCTCCATTTCCACGGGAACATTTCAGCCAGTCCCCCGGGGGGAACAGGAAGCTGGGTTTCTTTCCACATTACAAAGGAGTGTATCAGTTCAGGGAGGATTTAGCACATCTCACACGCGAGGGTTGAGGGCTGCCCCAGAATGAGAGCTGCAGCCCTGCAGGAAGGACAGCGAGAGCTGAGAGAATGAAAAACCTGTACCATAACACACAGTCACAGGAGGGGCGAGCCAGACCCATGCAGCTGACCCCTTTTTGTTCCTGGAATGTATTCCCTGCTGCCATCTCCTTGCCTTCCAGTGCATGCATTAAGCACTAATAATACATTCTCTCCCTACTCCTAATGAATTTTATCTCTGCGCGCTCATGAACGCGTGGATATTGCACACGCAGAGGAGCATCTCGACAGAACCTACAGGTGTGGGTACAGCACGCACCCGCCCCAACACCTGAGAACTCACCCACATCCCTGGGGGGACCCCAGCCCAGCCTGCACTGCCCACCTGCCCCAGCATCTCCCAGGCTCAGACGCTCATTCCAGGGTACCAGAGGTCTCTCCCCAGGAGGAAGGAAGCTCCAAAGAGCCTCTTCACATGATGAATTTTAACATTTCTCTCCATGTCCAGCCTGAGCACAAATCCCCTCAAAGGCCCAGCCCAGCGCAGCAGAACTAATTTGAAATGTCACCGAGGTCAAGCCCGGCTTCCCCAGCCATTAACCTGCCTCTCAACTCCACACTCCTATTTATTTACATAGGCATATATTTATTTAAGCCCCCGATCCCAGCTCCAGGCAAGGTGTTGGGAAGAGAGGAAATTCCCTGCCTACAGGGCCCTGAGCAGCTGCTGCTGTCGCCGTGGGGACTCTCCCAGACTCTCCCGAGGGCTCCACGTTCTGGGAGCTCTGCAGAGAATTGGTTGTTCCAGCTCAGCTTTCTGGTCATGTTTTTATTCGATCCATTCCTGTCCAGAGACAGAAAGCACAGCTTTGGCTTTCTGGGCAGATCTTCCACAGGCATGGACCGGGATGACTGCTCCAGGACACGGATTCAGAGGGGCTCTGCATTCCCTGTCTTTTCATCTTTGCTTCTGCTCCCAGCCAGGTGAGAGTGTAGGGATTTGGGAGTGCTTCTGCAGGTGCATTTGCTGCAGAAATTCCATCCTATTCCTGTCTTGTTTCTGTCTTCCCAACCACCATGATGGACCAGGAGACCTGGAGAACATCACCCAAACTCCACCAGATCCGCCTGATCTCTGTCCCTGTCCCCTGGCCACTGCGGCAGCTTTGTGCTACCTGGGGATAGAGCCGGGATTCCTTTCTCCCTGCTGCACATTGTCACTCAAAGCCCTCATGCCCGTTCCCCACGTGTTCTGCTTCTCCCCTGGACCAGTCCCGCTGCCACAGGTGAGCCAGCCCAACCTGCTGGGCACAGGACACCCCAGCACCGCTGGGACAGACACCAGCACAAGCACTCCCACGGGAGAAGGACCTCCCCAGAGCACCGGGATCTTCCTAAATGCTTTTCCACCGGGATGTGCCAATTAGGAGATTAAAACCTCCTGCTGAGGCATGCCTGGGGCCAGCTGGGGCTGCTTATGTGTGAGTGGGCGAGGAGTGGGTCTCTGGGAAAAGGGAGACCCGGATGGATGCTGGGGTTGCTGGGGAGGAGGAAGGTTGGAATAGGGAAGGTCTGGTCCGGCTGAGCCAGCCTAGGCAGGACTGGAACATCCCTGTCATGGATCTGTGCCACACCAGCTTCCCAGCCCCATGCCCAGCAGGTGCTTTGCAGGGAAGGCAGAGGAGATTGGCTGTTCTCCACTGATTCCTGTGGACTCATACCCCCTGGATCCCCAGGGTCTGGGCAGGCTGGACCAGCACATCACCAAGGGGGCTGTCAGCCCTCCCCTCTTCCTGCTGGGCAGCAGCTTGTGTGCCTTGTGAACACAGCCTGACCTTTCCTTTTTTTTAAATTCCCATTCTCATTGCTCCCTTGCATGTTCAATTCGAGGCTGTGGAGCTGGCTAGCCTGTGATTTAAAAAAAAAAAAAAAAAAAATATTTTGAAAGCCCTGGCAGGGAATTAAAGGAGTTCGGAGTAACTTGAAATTAGCAGGACAATGTGAGACAGATGTTGCGAAGGCGGGAAGAAGCGCTCGCTTGCTGTGTCTCCTCTCTGCTGTTGTTTAAAAGACCTTAATTTGATGCTTTTTTCCTTAAAAGGAGGCACCTCTAGGTCAGGATAATGAAATCACATTGTCCTCTTATGATATTCCAGCACCTTCTTCTCTTGCTTTCTTCCTCTTCTCGTGTGCCTGGCTCCCAACCCAAGGGGCCTGCGGGCACGGATCTGACTCCTGCAGCCTGAGCTGACTCCAGGGCGCTTGGGTAGGGGATGAAAGGGGAAAAAGCAATAAAAAGTGGGGTAATTTTCCCATTTCCAAGCTGGTGTCTGGTGTGGTCTGAGGGAGGGCAGGTGAAGGGGCCTCCTCAGGGATGCTCCGTCTCCTGCAGCAGCGCTGGGAGGTTCATTCCCGGCGGGATGCACGGGCTGCACAGAGCCTCTGCCTCTCCACAGCTGCAGCAATTCCCCTTTCAGGGGTGCCCTCCACCATCACCAGAGAACTGGGGCTGCGAGAGCAGGGGGAGAGGTTTTAAACATGGTTCATCTGCAGCTGCTCCTCCTCAACAAGGCTGGGACAGGGCAGGGAGTGGAGCTTGGAGCTGCCACCAGAGCAAGGAGAGGGATCCCAAACGCACAGGAATAAAAGGCAAGACCGAGGTTTTGCGGGAAAAAAGGGCTTTTTCCAGAAAAGCTTTCAGTGGGTGAAGGTACAGAGCACCTGCCACCTTCCCAGAGGTTGTGGCTCTGCCCCCAGAGCTGGGAATGGGGCTGGAAATAGCCCCATGCTGGGCTGGAGCAGGGATGTTCTGCTGCAAAGCAGTGTCCTGCTTTGCTCCTGCCTCCTCCTCCTCACTTTAAACTTCCCTGTTGCTGGGGAGCTGCAGCCCTGAGCCCTGCCACAGCCTGATGGTGCTGTGGGATGGGCTCAGAAGGGATCCCCAGCTCCCAGCCAGCCAGGGAGGCCTGGCCAGGGAAATTCGGGGGTTTGGACAATGTAAATGGCTGTGAGACCCTCCTCAACATTCCTCCTCCTGCATGAGTACCCACACGTGGCAGGCTGGCCCTGGGATTCGTGCAGGAGGCAGCGGTGCCCATGGGCATTTTCCCCGTTGTTTCGTAACGTCGGATGCTCCGGCTGTCCAGGGAGGTCACACCTTGGAGATCCTCCACCAGCTGTGTGCAAATCCGGCCTGACATCACTCCTGGATCAGCTGGGTGCAGACTGCCTCTGCTCCAGCTCTTCGAGCTGCTTGGGGGGAATGAATCCTGAAAGGGGAGAACATCCTCTTCCTCCTCCCTGTTACGGGGAGCCAGGCAGGCGGGAGGAAGGGAGCAGATGCCCGTGCTGTGACACCTCTCTGGATATTCTGGTGCCACTGCTGGATGTTATGGAGCACCCAAGGCCTGGACTGACTCCAGGATCCTGGACTGCAGGTACGCAGGAGCTCAGGGAAAGTACCTGCCAGCCCCACCGGTGCTCCCAGAAGTTAATGAGTGTCAGCGTCTGATGTCTCGCAGTCGAGTCCACTCCCCATCAGAGTGCCAGAGGTGGGTGTCCACGCTGCTGGGATGTGTCAGCCCCCAGTGACATTCCCACTTCCATCCCCGATGCCAAAGGGTGTTGCTGGGTGACAGCACTGGCATCTGCCCAAGGCAGGGCTGGGGAAGGAGGTGATGCTCCTAGGTGCCTGGCACAGGGAAGGTTTCCATCCCAGGTACAACCGCCTACAAAAGCTCTTCCCTCCCTCTCCACCGAATCAAATCCCCCTGTGGCTGGGAGAAAACACGCCAAGCTCTCAGGGAAGGTGGATGCGGGAAGGAGCACTGCGGGGAACACGGTGAGCTAAGGCTGCTTACTGAAAACAGGAGATCAACCAATTCCTCCCCTTGGGTGCAGGCTGGGGTCCAGAGCCCTGATGTGGGACAGGGATCCTGTCTTGGATTATGTAACCTAAAAATGTGTATTCTATTTCATCTGTTGAAAGATGTTTTTTGGGAGATGTTTTATCCTTCTCTTGCTCCTCAGGGGAGGAAGGGGGCAGATGCCTTCTGATAATGTCCCAGCCATTAAGCCCAGGTGGGGCAGTGTTTGTTATCTCTGTCACCACCCCTCCATCCTCCAGGGGGACATCTTCTGATAAGGGGCCATTAGGGCCCACCAATGTCATGACACATTCCATCATCCCATTGGGAGATGCTCCACACGGTGGGGAAGGAGCCAGCTGTTCCCAGCTAGATAAAAACTGGGACTGAAGGACACAAGGGATCCAGTATTTCCACCCTATTCCCAGAGGAAGACTGGACCCATCTCATCACCACTGGATTTTCTACAGGACCATCTCTACTCCAGAGAGCCACGTCTTACTCCAGGAGGACTTATCTGGACTGCTTCCAACACCCTGACCACCAGGGTGCCAGGTCATATCCCTGACTCTCTCCAGGGTTTTCCAGGATTTTTGTTTGCTTCCTTGCTTGTTTTTTGGGGTTTGGTTTGGGTTTTTTTTTTTTGTGTGGGTTTTTGTTGTTGTTGTTGGTTTTGGTTTGGTTTGTTTGTTTTTGTTTTTGTACTACTACATTTGTTTTTTCCTTTTTTTAATACTCCTAGTAAAGAACTGTTCCTCCTATTTCCCGTATCTTTGCCTGAGAGCCTCTACCTGCAAAATCATAATCATTTGGAGGGAAGGGGGTTTACATTCTCCATTCCAAGGGAGGTTTCATCTTTCCCTGGCAGACACCAGTCTTTCAAAACCAAGACAGATCCCCAAACCCAGCACCTGCCCAGGCACCATCTAGGCGGAGTGGGGTGATCATCCAGTGCCCGGTGGGATGCTCCTGCTTGGAGGAGCTGCTGGGGCAGATGGGCAGGAAGGACTTTCCTGGCCATCCTGAAGCCTCTGGAAACCTTTCCTTGTGGAGGAAGCACCACGAGACAGTTAACAGGAACCAGGTTAGTCTGGACTTGACAGTCACAAAGATCTTTTCCAACCCAAACGATTCTGTGAATGAAAAGGAAGGACACATCCCTGTGTTTGCTCCCTGTTTTCCGCCCCTAAAGCTGTGGGATGGATTTTGGCTACTCAGCATCCGTCATGGCTTTGCCAGCCTGGAGGCTGGGCCCGCAGATGTGTGATGAAAGTGACGTGTCACCTTCAGCTCCTGTCACCGGCTGCCACGCATGGACCCAGCGGGCAAACCCCTGCAGGTTTCCATAAGGCCACGGAATTTGTTTTCTCCCGTCGCTTCTTGGAAGTGGGGCACAAAGAGCAGCGCAATAAGGACTGGCACACTGAGGGACAAGCCAGCCCAACACAGCCAAGGCCACCGGGGCGAGGGGCAGGACGATGCTCCTCGCTGTGAGCAGGTGCCGGCGTGACAAGAGAGGAGATGTGAGACATCTCCTCGTGCTGCCGGCGGTGTGGGACAGCCACTGCGGCTGCAGGTGACGCTTGTGTCCTTCATCTGAGAAGGAGGGAGCCGTGAGGCGGCTCCTGGAGCCCTGCTGTGCCCATGAGGGGCTGCTCAGGGCCCAGGGAGCACCGCAGTGCTGGGTGGGGTGGGCGGTGGAGGGGGGACGAAAGGCAGCTCGTGTGAGGGTGGGGACTCGGAACGGTGCCTGAAATCACCTCCTGTAACTCACAGCTCAGACGGCATCAGAGCCAAACACCAGGCCATGAATGCAGCTTTATTTGTCATCTGGAAAAGTAAAATCCTTGTCTCTGCAGCCAGAAGTCCCAGAGACAGCAGGAGTGTTGACTTTGCTCCTGATGGGAACAAGCTCTTCTCCAGATAACTTTAGAAATAACGATGACAGATGATCCTGACCACTCCCAGGAGATCAGGGCAGGTTCTCACTTTTCCCTACGCCCTTGTCCCTCTCTGTCCAGGCCAGGCAGGGGAGGTGACACGAGCAGTTGTGATGGCTGTAGACACACAACTGTGGGGGCAGAAGGCGCCCGGCTCCAAGGCTGCTGCAGGTGATGCTTTCCCCATCCTTGCTCTCTGCTTCCCGAATCCTTCCAGTCTGTCCAGCTCTAACCATTCCTCCTGCCCAGGAAGAGCAGGCCAGGCTGTTCCCAGTCTTGCATCTCTGCTGTTCTGCACAGAGAGGGAAAGGGCCCGGGAGCTGCTGAGTTTGTGGGCAGGCTGCGGCAGCCAGAGGCGTTCTGCTCCTCCCTGCTCTGCCCTGAGGGATTCTGCTCCTCGTGTGAGTGCTTGTACTGCCTGGAAGGTGCCTCGGGGCTGCTGTGCTCCCATGTCTGTCTCACTGTGGTCTGGCTGAGTAACACCAGCGAGGCTCAGGTCTGATGGCAGAGAGCCCTCACTGTGCGCTCCCTGCGCAGGGGGATCCATCCAGGGGGCCTTTGCAGCCACCCCCACCCGCTTTGGGTGGTGCAAGGTGCTGCAAACCCCTCCTCTCCTCATGAGCACCTGCAGAGCCTCGATGCCTCCCAGTGCCCCTCGACCAGCTCTGGAGGGCCTGGAGCCACTTGCTCCTCCTGGTGAATGGTTCCATGGAAAGGCTGCTCAAAGGATTTTCCTGTAGCTCTGGGGCACTCAGCACTCAGCATCCAGAGGAGCCCAACAGTCCCTGTCGGCTCTGGATTCAGGAGCTCTTCCCATGCCTTGGGGCTGGGCAGAGGCAGGAGGAAGGGCCAGTGGATGTTAATTATTGGGAGTTCTGCTGGCTCCGTTCTGTGGCACAGAAACCTCTTGGCTCAGTGCTTCCCCCAGCCATGGATGAGCATCAGCTCCCCCAGCACTGGTTCTGCTCTGAGCCCATTCTGGGAGAGAATGAAAGTCTGGGAAGTGTCTGTGCCCTCCATGTGCATGTGCAAGCTGATCTACAGATCCAGGTATCTGTGTTTATAAAAATGTTCTGCAGAAGCCAATATTTGATCCAGCGCAACCTCCAAGTGTTAATCATAATAAATGGGAAAGGGAAATAAATCTAAATAAATGGGAAAGGGCTGTTAATAAAGAGGTGCTGTGGTGCTGGGGGGATGAAAGGTAGTGAGCAGATCTCCACTCTCCAGCCCCCTCCTCCACCCCTTCCTGAGCCCACAGCCCCCCAGGGCTGCCCCACTGCAAGGCCCTCATTCCCCAGCCCGTGCCCGGACACTGCCCCGGGATGGATGGGATGTGCCCCCAGCCTTCCCTATGGATACGGCAGTGAGGGGGAGCAGGGCCAGAGGGGGCTGGATCACCTCGGTGACTGCCCCAGCTCCCCGAGGACCCTGCTCTTGTGAGCCACAGCCACCACCCCATGGCTCCTAAAGCCTCTCCAGGGAGGACTTGCGGAGGGTCACTCGGCTGGAATTCCCTTGGCTGTCAGGCAGGACCGTGCCTCATCCCTCCGCTCGCGCTCCACGAGGGCCTGTGGTGTTTGCTGCTCAACCCACAGCAGGATGGGGAGGGAAACTGAGCCCTGCTTGAGTCCTGGCCATGCCGTGGCGAGAGGGGGCCTGGGGACAGACATCCCACCTCGTCGGTAGGGAGGCATTTTAGGATTTCCTCCTGTTCCCCACTAACACAGCGCAACCAGCGCCTTTCACTCTTTCCCGTTTCAGGTCCATAAAGCAGGCGCTGACAGAATTATTTGACGGGCTGGGGGCAGCAGCCTGGAGCTGGCTGGGTGGCCCCGTGGTGCTGGGCTGTGCTGCCATGTGTCCCTCACAGCCCCACAGTGCCAGACTGTCCCGCCCCATGACCCTCACAGCTCCCACCGCCCTGTAGCTGCCCTGTTAGGGACCGCAGGGGGTGGGTGCCTTGCTCCGTGTTAGAGAGATGTGAGATTTTATCACCCTTTACTGCAGCTTGTCACCAGCCAGGCTGTTAGAATTCCCTCGAGGAATGAGGGATCCATGGCACATCACAATTTATAGGGTGGTGCTTTAACCCCAGACCCAACCCAGCCCCACGCAGCCGCTCTCTCGTTGCGTCTGGGCTGTGCCACGTCCCTCTGCTTGGGAAAGGGACAAGGATGGGGCTGGGGCCGGGGAAGGGGAAATTTTGACCACCTGTGCCACAACTCACTGGTGCCAAGTGCCAGCAGGAGCCGTGTGTCTGTCCCACGCCTTCCCCAGAGTTTTTGGGGGAGGAAGAGCAGGGCACGGAGGGTGGGAGCTGCAGGGATTGCCTTTTCCTGGCTCTTCCCTTACATCCCCTCCCACCATCAAGGAGGGGCAGCAGCAAGGCAGCTCAGTGGATCGGCATCAGACGGGGAGGGGACCCCTTGGAGATGTTGAAGCAAGTCTGGAATGAGGAGGCACTTGTGGAAATCCAGCGTTTCGCTTCGTATATTTGACCACACCAATTCCTAACAAAAGAAAACCCGAGCTCATTACACAGAAACATCAAACCAGCCAAGATAATTATCTCTAATTAGTGCTAATTTAAAAGCGAGGTCTGTTCTAGAGCTGAATTGTTGCATATTTCATTAGTTCATTAGATGCCGAGCAGACAGCGCAGATAAGAGGATCGGTTCACTGGGATGATATAAATTTCATCCTCCCTTCACTGCAAAGACCTTGGGGGTCCATGTTCACAGCACACACCATGTGCTGGGCCACGGAGCCCAGACAGCCCTCCCCCGGATCACTCCGTGCTTCATCCGCTGGGGAAGGCTCGTGGAATGCTGCATTAACTGCAGAAATTAAAAAGCGAGACAGAGAGATACGAGCAGTCTGTCAGTCAGTGTTGTCATCTCACTGTCTCCAAATATCAATCAAATCATTCTGGCTCTCCTTCTGTGCCTGGGTGGGGAGGAAAAACGTTGGGCCCTTCAGATTCAGATTCACCTTTGAGAAAAGGAGAAGCTTCCCAAGTGGGGAGAGGGTTCCAGTGACGATGTTCCTTGGGCTGTCCCATCCTCCCACAGGCAGCAGAGAGGGGGCAGAGCAATAACCCAGGGTGACGTTTGCCCCAGGTCACCTTCAGTGAACTGTCACCCCCTTTCCCATCTCCCCTCCATCCCCCTTTCTCTCTTCCCTGTGCCTTTCTCCATCTCTTCTTCGCCCTTTTTCCACCCCTTCTCTGTCTCCTTTTCCATTTCTTCTCCATGCCTTTTCCTCTCTCCTCCATCCCACCGAACAGGAGAGGTTCCTAGTGCAGCGGAGTTCTTCATCCTCCGGTGTCACAGCTGTGAATTCCCCTGAAGAACCTCTGGAGGAGACAGTGCAGAGATGCTGCCCCTTCCAGCTCCAGCACCCACATCCCCATCTCGACTCCCTTCCCTGGCCCTTTTCCCTCCTGCCACAGCCCTGCCTGGCCCTGGCCAGCCCCTACTGATGAGATGAAGAGCAAAACTGGGTGTCTTGGTTTTGAAAGACGGCTGTCTGCCAGGGAAAACTAGAGCCTCCCTTGGGATGGGGAATGTAAACCCCCTTCCCTACAAATTATTATAATTTTGCAATTAAGGGCTTTCAGGCAAAGATGTGGGAAATAGGAGGAACAGTTCTTTACTAGGAATTAAAAAAAAAAAAAAAATACAAATGTAGTAGTACAAAAGACAAGCAAGGAAGCAAACAAAGATCCTGGAAAAAACCCTGACATGGTCACAGATACGACCTGGCACCCTGGTGGTCAGGGTGTAGGGGAGCAGTCTAAAAAAAATCCTTCAGGAGTAACAGATGTGTTTCTGTGGAGTAGAGATGGTCCTGGAGAAAGTCCAGTGGTGGTGAGATGGGTTTGGTCTTCCTCTGGGAATCCAGTGGAAAAACAGGATCCCTTCTGTCCTCCAGTCCCAGTTTTTATCTAGCTAGGAACAGTTGGCTCCTCCCTCACTGTGTGGAGCAGTGGGATGATGGAATGTGTCATGGCATTGGTGTGCCTCAATGGCCCATTATCAGAAGATGTCCCCCTGGAGGATGGAGGGGTGGTGACAGAGATAAGAAACACTGCCCCACCTGGGCTTAATGGCTGGGACATTATCAGAAGGCATCTGCCCCCTTCCCCTGGAAGGGTGAGAGAAGGATAAAACATCTCCTAAAAACCAGCTTTCAACAGATGAAATAGAATACAGATTTTTAGGTTACATAATCCAATACACTGGGCATTTGCAGGGTGAGGTGTGAGCAGAAATGAAGGATTTGGCCTTCAGATCCACTCTAAGATTGCAGGAAAGTAACCCTTCCCTGGGCAGGATCCTTGGGAGCCTGGAAAACAGCTCCTCTCTGCACACAGCAGGGTTTTAGTCAGATTAACCCGAATTTATGGTTCTTTCAGCTGTAACTGCCAGTGGGGCCTGGGCCTGGCTCAGAGCAAGATCTTGTCAGGTGAAAGGCAGAAGAAGTTTTAATCCTTGAGAAGTTCTGAGCAGAATCCTGGTAATTGAAGGAAGTTACTGCAGGTGTTTGAAGCTAAAATTAATCTCTGAGAAAGAGAGGAAAGCTTTGAGTCCTTTTGAAGGAGCAAACCTCGGCGCTTTAGAGCATTTCAGAAGGGAAGATTGAACAGGGATGAGCTATGCAAAGGAAGGCACAGTTACGGGTGTCAGCTTTGGGAAATGAGAATGGCATGGGGGGGACAGTGGGAACCCCCTCCCAGGACCTGGAGTGAGGGACCCTAGAGCAGGAGTGCAGGAAGGGAAGGGGTGGTAATGAGGGCAGCAGGAACACCTCTGAGGACCTGGGATCAGCACATTCCTGGCTTTGGACCCGAATCCCAGACCCGAATAGTGAGGTTCCTGATCCCAAAATGCTGCTGAGGGGGCTGGAGATGGCCAGGGGAGGGCACACATGGCAGTGAGGGAGCAGAGAGTTGGTGGGAACAGCACCAAAGAGCCCGGGCACAGCACGCAGAAGGATCAATTAGGTAATGGCTGCTTTTCCAGATCGGGAATGGTGATTTAATGAGCAAAAAAATGATTTATTGGTTACTCAGGAAGCTCGCCTTGCTGAGGAGACAGCTCATTCCTGCCTGGACCCTGCTCCCCTTCACTGCCAAAGGGCAGGAATTTGGGGAGCAGGAGTTCAGGGGGCTGGCACGGGAGCAGTCTTGCTCATGTCTGAGCATCCTCCGAGTCCTGTTTCTACAACGCCATCCTGAAACCTGCCTTGTTTCTTCTGCTTTAACCGTGTGTGTTCTGAGGATGGAGCTGGAGATGCTGCACTCTGAGAAGCCACCACTGGTGAGAGGCAGCTGGGGTTTGGGATGTTCTCTGAGATTTCGGGGGGGTTCTTTCCACAGGCTAGGAACCACTCTCCCAAACCATTCTCCAGCAGCATCTTCTGGCCTCACCTGATCCAGGAGAGCTCGGGGTGGGTCTGGGAAGTGACCACCACACGGTGCACATTAGTGAGACCTCTCTCTGACCCTCCTCTGACTGGTGAGCTCCTGCTGCTTCCAGAGCACACAATCCTGCCCGCGGGCCCAGGCAGAAACGCTCAGGAGGCAGAGCCCTGGGTAAGATGTTTGTAGCCCTAACATAAAAAACAGCATCAAAGTAGTTCAAAATGCGGGTCTGGTCCTACACCCCCCACCAGCTCTGTGTCTCCCTGGCCCCCCTGGTCTCCCTCTCCCCCAGGGAATGGTAGAGGCTCCTCCGTTATCCCTCACTCTGCCTTCCCGCAGCTGCCACCAGAAGGAATGTTTGGATTTCATGCTCAATATTCTGGATGCAAGCCGAACATCAAAACCTCAGCAGGGTGCCTGGGAGCATCTGAGGGGGAATATCAGAGGAATCTGTTTCTACAAAGGAAAAGAAACCAACAAAGCCTCTGTTTGGGGATGGTTTTTTTCATCCTCGGCTGTACATACAAGTAATAACTTTAGACATGGGTTTTTTTTCTTATTATTATCACCCTTCCTGATATCAATCTCTCTTTTTCATTATAATAAATATTGATTTGTGCTGTTAGAAAATGACTTCCCCAATCAGCTGCTGATCTTGCCTCAGGCACAACGATGGGGGGGAATGAGGATGGTGGGATCGTTGTCCCCAGGAGCAAACATCCTGCTTGTGCCCCCCTCCCTGCCAGCAGCACCGGGAGGTGGAGCGAAGGGGCGAAGGGGACCATGAGTGACATTTGGGCTCCTCTGGATGGAGGTGGCTCTGACCTGCTGTGGGGGGGGGGATGGCTAAAACAGCCCCCCCAAATCCCTTCTCTCTCCTGCCACGAGGCAGGACAAACACCTTCATAAACCACTGATGACAGCTTTTCTTGTCAGTGAACATTTTCTCACTCCCAGGCATCTTCAGGGCTCTGGCCTCATTCCTCTGCCGTGCCTGTATCCTTCCCAGCACAGCTCTGGGGCCACATTAATTCTCTTCCACGTGGAATTTGTTTTGTGCCTGCAGAAATGTGCTCAGGTCGGTGTAAGAACTGAAATAAAAATAGCTGCCTTTCCCCAGAAGAGCTCTCTGGTTATCCAAGATGGATCAAACCCCGGAGCAAAGGGAAAGGTAACACCAGGGGCTGGATTGCAGAGTCAGCCCTCTCTGAGCATCCCAGTTCAGCTGTAACTCGGGATGGATTTGGAAATGGGGACAGTCAGGGGAGCCAGGGAAAAGAACATTGGGAAGAACACATCAGGCAGCTGGGAGGAGGAGGAGGAGGAAGAAGAGGAGGATAGAACAAAGGCAGTTGAAGCAGGGTGTCACTGAGCACTGGGCTTGATCTGCCCTCCAGGAGGAACATGCACCCTGCTCAGGTAGGAGAGCCATGGCATTGTAAAATCCCAGAATCGTTTAAAAAAGATTGGAAAAGCTCATGGAGTCCAGCGGTTCCCCAGCACTGACAAAGCCACCACTAACCCGTGTCCCCAGGTGCCACATCCACGTGTCTGTTAAAACTCAGACTGCAGCTCTGGGGACTCCATCACTGCCCTGGGTAGTTTTTGCCAGGGCTGGAGCACTCTTTCCATGGAGGATGTGTTCCTGATATCCAGCTAAACCTCCTCTGGCTTGACTTGAGGCCATTCTCAGCACCACACACCCACAGAGCTGGTGGGACACTGCAGGTGACACCCCCGTCACCAGGAGGGGGGACAGGAGACTCCAGCCCCTCATCTTCCAGGCCAAACCCTGGCTGGGATATGAGTGGGAAAATGCAGTTTTCCAGCCCGGCAAACCCTGCACCACCTTTGCCGGAGGCTGGGGAGGAGGGAGAGTGAGGAGGGGCTTTGGCAACCCGAACATTTCCAGTCTCTGCTTGGCAAAGAACAGGCCTTGCCCTCGGATGTCAGAGCTCCCAGCCTGAACCATGAGCACAGCCAAAATCATTTTCATGAGATATCAACAGGATCTACAGGAATAAAGGGATAACAGAGTTTGTTTCTAATACAGGGAGCCCATTTGAGAGCCGGAGCCTCGGCTCGGAGCACCTGCCAGCCCTGGAGCAAACCACAGGCAATTTCTGCCAGGGAACAAACCCACAACCTTCTTGTTTCACACCCTCTCTGTGCCCTCAGGCCCTCCCAAGCTACGCCTGAGCCTGGGGGGCCACGGCGAGGGAGGGAAAACAATTGTGTTGCATTTTAAGAAGTGATTTTTATCAGAAAGCTGCTATTTATCAGTTTTATTAAAGTGCCATCTCCCAGACTCCGGGGTCATGAGTTAATCTCAGCTTTCATTAACTAAAAACACGCGTTTCTCACAGCGGGAGCCGAGAAGTTGGCTGAAGAGAGGAGAACCTGGCAATGATTTCTGCTTCCCAGGACCCTGTTTGGGGGGAAAGTGGCTCTGGAGGCTTTGCAGCTGATGGAACAACGTTGGGCAATCAGCTGGAGCTCCCAAAAGAGCTCTCGGGCGCCGTGCCAGGCGCGGGCACCCGCCTGTCCCGCGGCACCCAAAGGGACATCACCCTGTCCCCTGGCCCGGGGCAGTGCCAGCCCTCAGGTGAGCTCCCAGAGCCTGGGCAGAGCCATCCAGCTCTGAACAGATCCACTGGAGGAGTTTTGGCCCTGTCAGGAACCCTCTGCCCGTGCGGCATCCCGGCGGCAAGGCAGCCCCATCCCAGGCCCCCCATCCCCGGCTCCCAGCCGGGCGGGAGCGGGATTTGCAAGCTGCTGACACGGACATCCTGCGTGGGCGAGGGAGGGTCTGCCGCCGAGCAGAGCCCCCCAGCAGCCGCTTTCACTCACAGATTTATTGGCGCTGCGAGGAAAACGAAACCATGTGGAGCCGAGGTGCGGAGCCGGGCGAGGAGCTCGCGCAGCAGACGGAAATTTCCTGAAAGGTGAATATGGCAGAGCATTAAAAGACAAATAAATACAAAAGCTTTGCTTTATTCCACTGTCTCAGCTGTGCTCCAGCTTGCCCCGAAGCCCAGGGATTAGAAGAGCCCACGACTTTGCAGCGGATAAAAAGCCAAACCAGAGCTCCCTGTACCCCGAACACCCCAATGACCCCCAGTGCCCACAGCCAGAGGCACATCCCATAAAGGACATTGACAGGACAGCCTGTCCAGGTGGGATATTCCTACCCAGCCCCAGGGAGTCTGGGGATGCTTCAGGAGTGGAGGGGGGAAGGTTTATCTCCCCTGTATTTCTCTCCTGCCGCTTGCCTAGCAGCAGCAGGAATCTTCCTGGTGGATCCAGAGCACGGCTACTCCTGAGCATTGTCATGGAGTTTATCTCCAAGGTGTTCTCTCCTGAAAGTCACTGGGAAGCCAAATCTCCGCTCCCTGCAACAAATCAGGGATCCTTGGCCAAAGATCCCCCGACCCTGGCATTGCCAGGAGGGCGGGCAGGACCTGGCCCAGGTCCCAGCCTGGCACAGGGCGAGCTTCCCCACGGATTCCATGCCGGGACAGCATTTTCCCTGCGCATACCTCTCCCTGCGCCCATCCCCACTCTCCAGCCTCTCCCTTGCCTGCCACGTTGAGCCCAGATGTCTCCTTTAAAGGGGAAAGGCAAAGTTTTGTTTAAAATAACACTATTTAAAAAAAAAAAAAAAAAAAAAAAAATACAGCCCTTCCAAGATGGCCAGCAATTAATCAACTCTCCGTGCAGGCTCCAAACTCGCACACGCGTTTGAAAGCAAAGACCGTGGAGCCGAGCTCCCCTGCTCACCTGCCAGCCCCAGCCCTGGGATTTTGGGCTTCCCCTGCCAGGAGCTGATGGAGCCTCGCTGAGCCAGACCTGGGTCCTGGCCCAGGCACAGCTCCAGGAGATGCAGAGGGAGAATTCCAAGGCTGGAGCTACCCTGCTCCTGCGTTCCTTAGGCGTGGAGCTTTAGATGCTTAACTGGGAAAACAGGGAGAGCTGAATGCCCTGCTTGCACATTCCCTGTGTGCTCCACTGCAGCAGGAATTTTAGGTCTGAAAAAAAAAAAAAAAGGGAATTGTGTCGTTTTCCCCTTGCGCATCCCTGTGTGCCCCTGCTGTGACACCCCTAAACCAGCACAGGCTGTGGTGTGGGGGGCAGCAGAGTCCAGGTCCTGCAGGGCTGTCCCAGCTCCCCATCCCCTAGGGAGAAGGCCCATGGCCCCATCTCAGCCCGGGACGGCTTCCCAAGCCCCAAATCTCTAAACAACTCCCCTCCCCCATGACCTGCTCCCTGTCCCCCCACCCGAGGTTTTCATTTATCAGGAGAATTATTAAAACAGCCATTTCTCAGCTGTCTAACGTTTCAAACCCTGCTCCCATTCATCTGATAAATATTTACAGAGCTTGACATTGTCTTCAGCTCATTCCCTTCTGCAGCAAACAATCCCAAACACCCGCTTCCCTTCTCCTGGGGCTCGCGGAGCGGGACTGCCCACCCCGGCATGGCCACGTGCCGCCTCCTGCTGCCCTCCTCGGGGGCATGAGGAGGGAATTGCCCACGGAATTGCCCACCCCTCCTTTGGAATCACCCGCTGCCCCTCTGCAGGGGCCGTGGCACGGTGCCAGAGCTGCGGTGGCGCTGGCCGCCCTGACCCCATCCAGCCCCAGCGCTGTCACCAACTTCACAGCTCCGTCCCAGAGCCCTCACCCGGGTAGTGACAGATCTCCCAGGGTGCTCCAAGCCCCATCCAGCCTTGCCTGGGACATTTCCAGGCACGGAGCAGCCACAGCTTCTCTGGGCACCCTGTGCCAGGGCCTCTCTGCCCTGGCTCAGCTGTTTCCCTTCTCAGAGCTGATTGTCTGCGGGGCACAGAGGTTTTGTACCTTCACGGCTGCTTCTGCCACCCGACACTCTGCAGGCAGAGGAGGAGGCACGAAAAGATGGACTGTCCATTTGTTAGACACCGTGTAGAAGCCCAGATCCAGGGGTTTTATCTGGTGAACTGTGACACAGCTGAGCCCAGCCACGACCACAAGGAGCCCCGTGGGATCTCTTCACAGCCCTGATCTCGATCAGATGTCACCCAGGAGCCCACCCCAACCTGTCCTTTGGCTGCCAGTGGCTCCACGGGCATCACCTCCAACCAACCTCAGCTCCTGTCATCCCCAGTGGTCATTAACTCCAGACATCACCCGCTCACCCTCCCATCCCTCGCTGCCGCTCGCAGCCGCTCGGCCTGTGAGTGACAGCGAACACGGCGACGGTGGCAGCAAAGCCATCAAGTGACGCAGCTCCGACTGCAGCTGGGGCTTTGCAGCACTGGAGTGATGTCTCACTGCTCTGCTGCCCTGATCGCGTTAAACGACAGTTGAAAACCTGATCACAAAAGAGCCGAGCCCGAGATTCCAGCCCGAGGAGCGATGGATGGCAGGAAAGGGAGATCTGCAGCCTGCCCTTCACTGCGGTGCCGTGGAGAGCTTTGAAAGGGGCCTTTTCATCTCTCACCTCCTCTCCCCAGGCCAATACGGGATCTGCATTAACCTCCAGGGCTTCCCCAGCCTAAATTTAAACAGCTCAAGGTTTCCAGCACTCCCTCTAGGATACTGCTCCGCAGCCTATGGAGCTGCTCTATGCAGTTTCCCTGGGAGTCAGCCTAAATACTTCATTTCTCCCCCCTTTGTCCTAATTAGGGCTAGCAAAGCAATGAGAACATTATTTACAAATTATTCGAAGCTGAGGTTTGCACACAGAATTCCGAGGAGCCGGAGCACGTTTGCGGGGAGCACGTGTGCCACGCTCAGCGTGTGACATCCAGACCCACCTGGGCCTGTTTGAGTTCACTCCCCAAGGACCTTGGGTGCTCACAGCCTTCCAGCCCTCAGGCAAACCCTCGGAAGTGCCCTTCCCACCCTCTGGAGGCCAAGACATCATCTGGAGCATGGGGTGGCAATGCAGGGTACCCCCAACCCATGGGGTGATGGCCTGGGGTACCCCTCAGGCAGCCTCAGGACACACAGGCTCCTTGCCATGCACCAGGCACGGAGCTTTTTGGGCGCTGCTCTGTCCTAGGTTGTGTCTGGAGCTACATCTCCTCTCTCCCTGGGGCCCTGATGTTCCCTCCAGCCAAACTCTGCCACAGGAAGGGTCCCTGCCTGCCTGGGAGCCGCCTCCAGCAGGACGCTGACAGCAGAGCAGGGGTATACTGTCCCTGTCACAGAGAAAAGCCTTCAGGAGAGGCCGAGCAGGATATGAACACATTGCAGTCCCCCACGTGCTGCCCTTGAGTGGAGAGGGTCTGTGGAGACTCCAGTTTTAAGCCCCCCTTTCAAAGGCTTTTATTACAGACTTAGTCATAAAACTCTGCCTGGGGCGGATTTGGCACTCGCGGCCTCGGCCCGGAAGCCAAACCCTTTTCATTTTTTAATAACATTTCATGAAAATCCATTTGGCCCTTTGCAACTCGGACAGGTGGGAAAACAATAGAGGTTTCTACTCCCAGCCCCTCGCTCTAGCCCAGGTGCTGTCCCAGCGGGGTGGGGGCCGCTCCCTTCCCCAGCACCCTCGGGACCCCACAGCCAGGGGTGGGACAGGGCTGTGGCTGTGGAGACCCCTTGGCAAGCCCCGAATTGCTGAGGGGGGCGTGAGAGCAGCACATCCTCCCAGTCCCCATCTGCTGGAGGCTGGGGATGCTTTATCCACCCTAGAGCCGAGATGGGGGGATGCTGTTGCCCCCCATTGCCTTGCTCAGGATCAGAGCCCCTGGCAGCGCCAGCACCAGGCAAGCCCTGTGCCCGTCCCCAGCTGGGCACTCACACGTCCCCCCAGCCCTTCCCTCTGAGCCGGGCTCTGGATGCTCCAACTACCCGTGGCTCCGGAGCCGCTGTCACCCTGGAGCTGCCGTCCCGCTGGAGCCACAAACGCTCAGATGCTCTCCGGGGGCGGGATGTGAAACCCGAGCCCCGGGGGACAGCGGCGGGAGGGCGACATCAGCCCCGGGGCCGTGTGCGAGGCGCTGCTGGCGTCGGGCGCTGTTTTTACAGCTTGTACCTTAATGCTCCCGAAGTTTAGACAACCGGGAGGGAGCAGCGTCTCTGCAGGGAGGAACACGCCGGGTTCAGCACAGCCAGTGCGAGCTGAGCCCCCGGGGATCCCTTTTTGGATCCCTGACCCAAAAGCCCAGGCACACGAGCTCCCGGCGCAGCGCGACAGAGACCAGGGCTGTCCCAGGGACAGCGAGGGGACACAGCCTCGGGACCAGGGGACAAGCTGTGCCTGCTGCCTGCGCCTAGAACAGGGACGCTGCAGCCCCGGGAGCTGGGAAGAGGGGTCTGAGGGCACAGGAGTGCCCATGCACCCCGTGCCGTGGGCTCAGCGCCCCGCAGGGGAGCAGTGTCCGCACCCAGGCAGGGGGGAGCAGCCCCCCAAAATCATCCCCATGACGCTCCCCCCCACCCCGTCACTCGAGTCCCCTCCTCGGGGGGCTGCAGGGGCAGTTTAACACCAGATCTGTGTTTGAAAGGTTGGAATTATGAGTCTGTCAGCATTTCCATTATGGGCCCTGATTAATTTGGGGGTACGGGGCAGGGTTAGGAGTTGTCATTCCAGATGTGAATTTTTGCTTTAATTCCCCTTTTAAAAAAGTGGAGGGGGGTTGGGAGGGGTGTCTAAATCCTTTAACTTTGTGTTTTCCCTTTCAAAGGAAGGAAAATATGTGCCGTCTGGTCTGTTTTGTTTTTTGCTGCAGAGCTCCAAATGCTGTTTGCCAGGTTCACTGCCATGAGGGATTTCACTCGAGCTGGGATCGCCTCTGTCCTTTATGGGATCGCCGCATTTTTATCAGCGAATCCCAACTGGGGGATCTCCCTGGAAACAGCCCAGATGTATGGGAAGGGACCTCTGAGCCTCTTGGGGTGAAGCTGAGGCAGTGCAGTGGGTACCTGCTCCCAGAGGACAAGCTGCGACTGGAAGAGGAAGGTTTAGATGGGATATTTCGATAAAAAATCCTTCCCTGTGAGCGGGGTGAGGCTCCTTAGAAAAGCTGTGGCTGTCCCCCCTTTGGAAGTATTCAAAGCCAGGTTGGACAGGGCTTGGAGCAAGTGTCACCATGGCAGGGGAGTGGAAGAGGATGAGCTTTAAGGTCCCTTCCAACCCAGATTTTTCTGGGATCCAGTGATCCCCACCGTTGGGTGGAAGCAGTGTGCTGGCAGCTGAGAGCACGCGTGCTCTGGCAATACAGCCAAGGCAGAGCTTTCCACTCACCCCGGAAACGTCTAAACCCTGTGGAGAGGGCTTTCTCCAGGCCGCTCCATTCCCCCGGCTCTCGTGCACGTCGGATCCCGCTCCCAGCCACGTGTCTCAGCAGGGCTGGAGGAAGCTGGCATCCCTCCCACCTCCGCTGCTTGGAAACATCACCGAGAGCTGGTGGGCTCAGGATGCAAGAGATGGCCCCAGAGCTCTGCAGAGACAAGCTCAGAACACCAGGACTCGCTGCAGCTGCGTGGGGAGGCGGGGGGCTGTGCTATGGCCGGGGCCCTTTTATTGCCATCTTTTCACTCGAGGATCTGCCTGGCAGCTTTTCAGCTCCTTGCAGAGACACGGTCGCTGCTGCTGCTGCTGCTGCTGCTGCCAGGAGAAGACTCACAAATAAACTCCCCGTTAATGCTGCCTTGTATCGAAGCTGGTATCAGCGTTTTGCAGCGAGGGCTGAAGGAGCTGCATCTGCTCGCACAGCCTTGGGGGCCTGTGGGGCTGGCGGGGAGCAAGAGGCTGCCAGCACCAGCCCAGCCAGCCCCTGCTTCCCTTGTTCCACTCCCTCCCTCTCTAGCAGGGTGGGGAGAGGAGTCAGAGCTGGAGAACCAGGGTATCCCAAGGAATACAGAGCTGGGAATGAGAGCAGCAGACGGCAGATCCTAAAACTTTTCTGTCTGGAGGGGCCATTTGACAAATAGCTCTAAAACCATTGGCACTGTAAGGTGTGTGACCAGGCAGGGCCCCGCATCCCTAAAAACCTGCAGCGTCATCATCCCCAGTCATACCCTCCACACACATCCATCCCACGGGCAGTGCCTGCGTTTGCGGGGATCCCTCAGGACCCTCCCTGCCACCATCCCCTCACACCCCACATGGGGTCCTGCCCCGTTCACGGGGGACACAAACAATTGACCTTCTTCCCAGGGAAATTCATGTTTCCTCATGAGGGGCAACGCATTAATTGCTGACACAAATAAAAACTGCAGGAAGAGCGGAGTTAAAACCCTGAGAGTGATCAAGGGAAAGGAAACCCTGTGCAAACACAGGGTATCTCCGGCAGATCTGGTGCTGCCCCCCGAGCCCGAAGGGCTGCGCTTCAGCCCCTGTTTGCTGAAGGTCCCAGGAGCAGCAGCAGGACCCCGTGTTCCAGGAGGGAATGCTGATGGATAGGGGGCTGCCAAGTGGAGGCAGGAGGGAGAGGGGAACTCACCTTGCCCTGGGAACTCGAGCATGCCAGTGCCCACACACATGTGCTGCTGTTCCACAGGAGCTCTTCCTCACCTCACTCAGGTCCCTGACCCGTTCCCAGCCCCTGTTCCATGATCCCTGACCCCTGTTCCAGCCCCAGTCTTGGGTACTCTTCTGTCTCCTTCCCGAAGAGGTGCTCAGCAGCCAAACTCCCAATATTCCAGCTCTGCACCCTCCCAAGTGCCAAAGCAACTCACAGAATGATCCCCACGGCTTTGGGAAATCATTCCTTTGGTCTCTATGACTTGGTACAATTTAGGTGCCTGACTGTGGGAATGACAGGTCCATGTACCCACTGTCCCCAGCTCCAGGCCACAGGATATAGCTACAGCTGATGCCACAGTCAGTGAGTGCCTGGAGGAGGAGTCGGGTGGAGGAGTGGGAATGGCTCTCAGGATCAGCACAGGGGGTGCAGGGAGCACTGGGCCGGAGGGTGCTCATCCTGCACTCTAGAAATTAATATCTGGGCTCTTCGTGGGGGAACAGGTATGGGATCAGGCCACCTCCTTGCTTTGGGGCCAACCACAGAGAAAAAAGGTGGACATTGAGGGCTGAGGGGCTCCCTGCCCTCCCTCCTCCCCCAGCACCAGGGCATGAGCACAGACCCACATGGAATGTTCTGATCAAGTCTTGGAAAACCTGCCTGGAAGAGGGTGCTGGGTGCAGTGACAGTCTGCTGCCTTTTCCTGTCTTTTCCTTCCTCTTTTCTGCTGTTTTTCCATGTTTTTGCTGTCACAGCTCGGAGTGTGGGGAACAGATGGAGGTGGAAAAGGGTGAAGGGGAGGGGGCTTCTCGGTGCAGATGAAATTAGTCATGAAAACACAGTCAGCATGTGCCTTTGCACGTCAGCCCTCAGTAAGTGTGTGGGGGTTTATGCTTCCCAAATGAGCTTGGGAAGTGGACAAATAATTGTTTCAGGGTTTGGTTTAGTTAATTGATTTCTTTTTTTTTTTTTTTTTTTTTTTTTTTTTTTTCCCGGCGAATTCTCACAATGTGGGAAGCCGGAGCAGTGGCCAGATGAAAGAGCCCTCATCCAGAGCAGCACCGCAGCACAGAGGTGGGAGAAACCCACACCAGGGTCTCCTGCGGGCCCATCCCTCCTCCGCGGCCGTGGTCCCACAGGGTGGGCAGCACCGGGCAGCCCCTCTGCCTGCCCCGCACTGCCGGCACCACGGCGATGTCCCGGGGGCTGCGGCGTGTCCCGGTGTGAGCAGGACCATCTGTCAGCCCCGGCTGCCCGGGATGTAGTTGTGACTGCCCGGAGAAGCCCCATCAATTAGCGGGCAGCCCGGGCTGTCGGAGCTGCCGGCCGGGCAGCGAGGGGAGGAGGAGGCACCAGCCAGGGAGAGAAAACGGGTCATTTTTCAAAGTGATGAATGGCGGGGAAAAGAAAGTGGAAAGGCGGACAAGGGGAAGAGAAGGGAACTGATTTCCAGATAAAGTTTTCAGGACACTTAAATAAACATCTCAGCCGGCGGAGCAGGGGTGGGGGGCACGGGGGATGTGTGCGAGCTGGGCAGCGCAGGGAGCACTTCGGCAGGACACTTCAAATAAACAGCATTTTAAACCATGTGTGCTCTCCCTCCCAGGGGCTTTCATCCGAGATTATCTCCTGCAGCTCCCACCGGCCTTCAGCTCACTGGTCTTCAGCTCGGCCCAAAGCTTGACTGCATTTCTGGCGCTACTTTGCCCCCTTCAGCAAGGCGGGTCCCAGGCTGGGGTCCCTTGCCATGGCGGAGAGGTCTCTCCTTGCTCCCAGCCCTCCTCCCTGATGTGGAGAAAAGCGGCTCACGTGGATCCCCGGGACCCCATTCCTGGAGGAGGAGGAGCAGAGGAGGCAAAGCCATCACGCCCATCACACTGCACTGCGTCCGGCTGCCTCCTCTTCCTCCCTCCAAAGAACAAAAGAGCAAAGGAGGGAGAGCAGGAGTTGCTGAGCCATTAAAATCAAAAGCGAAAGCCCATCAATGAATTAATACAGCATTAAATGTTAATAATTAGGAGATCATAAACGTTTATGGGAACAGATTAAAGCCGAGTTCTGCTCCATTAAGTTGCTCACGTGGTCTCTGTTTCCCACCCACCCCAAGCGAGGAAGAGCCACAACAGGAGAGGAGCCCTGGAGGTGCTCAGTGCTCCAGGGGTCCCAGCAGCTCCAGCCCCTTCCAGCTGCCCCGGGGGCATCCCTGGGAGCAGGGATGGTGGATCTCATGGACAATGTGCTCTCTGGTGGGATTAGGGAAGCAGAGCTGTGTGTGCCCAGAGCACAGCAGCTCCAGGGCAGCACAGTGGGATGCGGTGAACACACCGAGATGGGGATGTTCACAGTGGAAATTACACGGTTTGGACATCTGAGAGGTGATGGCACCACGATTGATCACCCACAGCGGGCCCAGTGTTGTTCACTGGGTTTATTCAGGGAGTATTTGGAGTCAGGAGAGTTGGGATGAGGTGGTTAAACACCAAACACAGGCAGAATATCCCCTGGGCTACATTTGCCTCCAAGCCCTTCTGCTGTGTGTCTCTGTCAGAGTCAAAGAGGTGGGGGGGTTTCTACCCCACACAGGAAAAAAAAAAAAAAAAAATCATCTAAGTCTTTGTTTCTTGGGGAAAATTTTCTGTTCTTTTCAGTGATGGGATCTTTAAGAACCACTTTTTTCCTAATTTCTTTTTTTTCTTAAAGCCAAGTGGTTTTTTTGAAAATATGGTTTTTCAAGCACTTTCATTTACCAAAAAAAAAACCCACTGAAATTTTTGTCAACAGCCAGAAAAAATCTTTTTCCAGTAAAACACTCTTGAACTAAAGGAATGTCAGTAGCTCCAAGTGCTCTGCAGGGCTGCCTCCACCAGATCTGATTTACCTATCACTGCTCGCTGCTTCTCCTACCAAAATAACCACTTCCAAGCTTGTGGTGGGATGACAGGAGGAACAGGAGGGATCTGTGAGCCATCCCTGCACTGCTGGGAACACCTCCTGGCGATTCCAGTCAGAGCTGGCAGTGAGAGCACCCCCGGCTCTGTGGTGTCTGGGGCGAGCAGGGCAGCTCTGTCGGAATTCCCAGCCATGGGGAAGCGACTGGGGAAGGAAGAAGGTTCCCCACACTGACACAGCTGGAAAACATCCCAGCTTTGGACTGGGGCCATGCTGGTGGGAGGCTGGGTGGGATGCAGGAGCAGCCAAACTCCGGGCTGCTGGAGATGGGCAGCTGCGGCCGTTTCATGGGGCTGTCCCTGTCCTGGCAGGGACTGGAATGGGCAGCAGAGCAGCCCTTTGCTTCATCCCTTGGGAAAAGCCCCGTGTGCAGCTGGGGCACCACGGGGCTGCGTGTCCGTGGGCAGGCAGAGGGCAGGGAACACATCTGGGCCCCCCTGAGCCCATCCCAGTGGGATGATGTTGTTGTTGGCCGTGCTGGGGGCTGAGGCTGGGGGTCCCCGGCAGCGGGGGCCCTTTGCAATCGAAAGCTTCCTGCTGGGGACCCTTCAAGGGCAGCCCTTGTAGCAGATCTAATTATACAAACAATTTTGTTCTGCTTCTCCAAATAAACACAGTGAGGTCTGCGGGACACGGCACGACGGGAAATTAGAACGGAGAACACTTGCTAATGGGCTCCTTAGCTGCAGGGGTAAACAGATTATTTGAAAAGGCCCCGGCCCCTCCGACAGATCCACTCACTCCGCTCCCCTCTCCTCCCATCCCCTGCTCCCCCCGCCCCCCGTCGCACCAAATATTAACCAAGCTTGCAATTTAATCAGATCTCTGAACTGTGAAAGGAGACTTCTGGAGATTTGATTTCAAGGCTTTTCCCTGTTAAGATTTGCATTGAGAAAATTAGATTAAAATCCTGCATGTAAAAGGAAAAAGGGTCTGGAGGCAGGGAGCGGGCATGGAGGGAACTGGGGAGGAGGAGACGGGGCACAGAGGGAACCTCAAGTCTGGCTGAGGAGTCAGGAGGTGACTGGCAATGGAGTGAGATGGGGGACACCCTTCCCTCCCCAGCCCCCAAAGTTTTGGGCACAACCCTCCTTTGGCCCCCCTGTACTCCCAGCTGGGAGATGCTCCAGATCACCTCAAACAGAAAAGCAGCTTATTTTGGGCTGGGAACGGGTGATGCCAGGGATGAGGCTGGGAATGGGGGACACCATTGGCACCCAAGGATGGGGCTCCCTCAGCGCCAGTGAAGCAGGAGAGAGTGATCCCATCCTTAGCACAGCTGCTCTGAGTTGGAGCCGAGCTCCCGGCACAGCCGTGCCCTCGGGATCCGCGACACTACCAGATCCTGGTGCCAGGAGGTTTTGGCTGAGCCCTGGCAAGGTCCCCAGCAGTGGCACAGGGTGTCTGTGGCCCTCCTGCCATGTGCACATTTTATGGGGGTCTATCAGCACCCACCACCCCGGCACCTGGCTGGAGCCAGAGCCCTGCGAGGGAGCAGCTCCCTGGCAGGAGCAGCTCTTGGCCCAGGCTTTGTTTTCTTTCCTGCTCTATGGAATTTCCAGTCGTGTCAAACTGAAGAGCTGATTGCTCTGCTGGCCCATCCCAGTGCTGGGATGCAGGAGAGCTGTTCCCATCCTGGGCTGTGGGATGGAGCACTGTGCCAGGCCAGAGCCAAGGACTCCCCTGGGATCAGGGGTCCCGCAGCACTGGAGATGCCATTGGAGCCTCCACGAGGGGAAATCATCCTGTTGTGTACAAGTTCCCTCAGCCAGCTACTCCAGTTCTGCCCTTTCTTCCTTCATTTCAGTCACACTGAGATCTCGAAATTAAATTTTCTTTTTCCCTGATTAAGAACCTCCCTTTGACATTTCGACAATGGAATGTGTTGATTTTGTTCTCCAAAATCCCTCACTTTTTAAAAACACCCTTCAATCCTTACTTTTTAAAAATCAGCACTTCAGAACAAACCAAATGTTCCCCTGAGAGTAAAATGTAACATTTCATTAAACCTGGATCAATTCCTTTTTCTTTTTTTCATTCCCTAAGCCCGAGCTTCTCCCAGCAGCAGCTGTGACTGAGTCCCGCTGCTCTGCCTGGAGCATCCCAGCGTGGGAAGCTCCAGGAGTAAAAGATATTACGGAC
The DNA here is from genome assembly GCF_015227805.2 of Hirundo rustica. NCBI lineage: Eukaryota > Metazoa > Chordata > Aves > Passeriformes > Hirundinidae > Hirundo > Hirundo rustica. The sequence goes on along the minus strand of NC_053488.1, from coordinate 85,341,876 downwards.
ACCCAGGCCAGCAAAATTCACTGAGAAGGGGGAAAAAAAAAAAGAAAGGGAATGGACTGAGGGAGGGAAATAGGAGCTGGTAAGGGAAACCCAGTGGTCCAAGCACACGAAGGCAGGCACTGGACCTTCTGCTTCGCGGGCAGTTGAATCCCAGGGCGGAGTGGTTTCCTCTCCACCTCGCCGGGGAGCAGCTTTTATGTTCCACTGAAAAGGTATCCTGCTCAGACGGGCGGAGGCATAATGGGAGAGATCCATTAACCGGGAGGAAACGAGGGCATGTTAAACATGAAATATTCATGGGGGCTCTCGCCAGCTTGTTAATGCATTTGTGTTTGCAAAATACCTCTGGCTGGGGAAGCGGGGAGGGAGAGAGGGATGCGGCAGGGCGGGGGCACCCTGGGCACGGCACGGACAGGAGGAGGGTGCGGAGAGCAGGCTGGAGCGGGGACAAAGGCAATTGTGCCCGGTGGGAGAGCGCTTTGGTCATGAAAGGCCTGCCCGATACTGCAGAGGGAAACAAGGGCAGCTGCCTCTCGATTCAGCCCAGCCCTGTCACAGGGGTCCCCGGTGCTGGGGCTTGGGGAGTCAGGAATTGCTTTCCCTTCCCTGCACGCCCTTGAGCCCCTGCTCCCCACGCAGGCTTGCCAGCATTCGTGCGGGGACCTCACTGTTCCCACAAAACTCACTTCCATGCGTTTACTGGGACATTGTGAGATAGCATCAATAATTAAAAATAAGCTGCAGCTGTCGAGAGGGGCAATCGCGGTGCGTGAGGTGATGGATGACCCCGGCTGTGGGACGGGACTCTCTGAGCCGTAGATTTCATTAACTCACCCCGGGTGCCCCAGTCATTTACTGTAGATTAGGGAAGCTCAGTTGTGTTATTCCTGTTGTTACTGCTATTGTTCTGTAGCACAGTCTCCTGGCTGAGTGTCGCTGGCCAGAGCTGCCCTCCCTCTCCAGGGAACAGACGCAGGAGAGTGACCTCTGGAGCAGGGAGAAGTCCCAGCCCTGGAGTGTCTCCGAGCACTGCAGAAAACTCTGCGTTGGGAATTTGCCTCTTCCCAGCTTGGGCACATTTTCCGGGTCTCAGACCACAGCTGTACAGCCTCTTCTTGTCTCTTGTATGGCCACCCTTCCATCCCATCTTTCCAGGATGTTCCTGCCAGTGTAAACACATGGCAAAGTTCCCCACAGGGTCGTGTCCCTGTCGTGTGAGGCTGCCCACCCCTCCTGCCACCACTTTTGGTGACAGTGCTTGCAGGCCAGGACATTCTCATGTCCTTTGTGGCTCTGCTGTGGGAAGAGGAGCTGGGCAGAGGGGAGAAGGGAGGAGAGAGCCAAAGGGATGTAATGGGATGGAGCAACAGCAGTTGAGAAGGGCAGAAGAGAGAAACTGATGAACAGTTTTAATTATTGTCATTTCCCCCTCCAAATTAGTGAAAGCAGGTTTGGGACACACAAGCAGGAGCGAGGCAGACAGGACTGAAGTGGCTTTGTCACTGATGTCACTGAAAGCGGCTGGTGGCCCCCAGCCCAGCAGCAAAAGGGAAGTGAGATCCCATGGGCCTGGGCTGAGAGGAGTGGAAAAATCAGCATGAGACAGAACTGTATAAAATGCTGGCTGTGCTGCTGTAAAAGTCTCTCGCTCACAGGAGGAGGTTGGGGGGGGCAAGAGTCCCACTGGGGAGCTGGAAGCCTGGGAGTCCCCTGGCCACTGTCAGGGACCCAGAGACCAGGTGACAAACCCTCCATTGGGTGAGCTTCTCACACCTTAAGACCTAGGAAACGGGACCAAACTGTAAAGAGGAAAACGTTGACTCAAATCAGGTTTATGCTGTGCAAATACATCCTTGCACTGGTATTTGGGAAATGCAATCCCAGCCGTGGCCAAGGAGGGATTAGCAGTAGGTTCAAAGGCAGCTCAGGCTGAATATTTGATCAGAAATTGTCCATTTCTGCAGTGCCTGCCTGACTTTGCTCCCCAGCCCCTGAGAGTGTGAGTCCACCCGAGCCCAAGGCCGTGTGCAAGCAGCTTTTCCCAGGCTCATGCTGAGGTTCATTTTGCCAAAGTTGAACTGGAATAAAAGCCAGAGGGATAGAAATAGCCTGCAGTGTCCTGAGGGGCCGAGAGCTGCCCCTGTCCCAGCAGGGGACACCACATGTGCAGTCATGCTGCAGCTCCAGCCAGCCACAGGGCTCCTGAAGACCCCAAATCCATCCCCACAGGTCTGCAGCCAAGCTGAGGGCTCCTTGGGAAGCCCATCCTCAAATGCTGCTCACAAGCCTGGCCTCTTCTTCAGACACAGCCACATGCTTGGCCCGACGAAAAGTTCTGGGCTATTAATTCGTCTTCCCATAGCAAACTTCCCAGGGATTTGCTTTGTGAAGGGGAAGTAAGCTGATCATTCCAAACTGATGTTCGGGATCACCAGCCGAGCTCCTTCCCACAGACAGTAACTCCAGCCAGCTCCTGCTTGCTCTGTGGTCTCAGCTCCCACCAGTCCTAAGAGCTTTGACATCCCCGGGATGGTTTATCCCTGCACCATGCCGTTCAAACAAAGGTTTGATGGAACATTTATCTATAATTTCTTTCCCTTTTTGGTTCCAAAGTTCAGGGCAATGAACTCAGTAGCTGCTTGGAGCAGACCCCGGCTGAAGGCATTAGGCATTAACAGTGACTGGGGAGTGGGCAGGGAGCTGCAGGCAGGGCAGGGGAGGATGGATGGCTCCACCCACGGACGTGCTGCCCAGGGAGGGCAGCAGAGGATGGGCAGGATGCGATGTCCCTGCAGCAAGACAAGCCTCTGGGCCATCTCTGTGCCTGGCTCTCTGCTGGTCCTCCTGGGCTGGAGCCCTCCTATCACTCCAGTGTCCCCATCCAGCCTGAGGCATGTCCCAATCCCCCTGGGAAGAGGTACCACCCTGAGTCCTGGTGTGCCTGGACACCCCTGCCTGGACCTCAGATGATGCTCACTGGGAAGAGCAGCTCCAGATGCACCTTCAGAGCTCACCCCAATTCCACACAGACCCAGTTATTTACCGCAGGGCTTATACTTTCTTCCTTTTTTTTTTTTTTTTTTCCCCCTTTCTTTTTCTTTTCTTCCACTAGCATTAAGAGCCTAAAAATAACCTAAAAATAGCCACGCTTCCCAGTGCAGCCGGCAACACAAAACCAGGTTACCAGTGCCGCACAACAGCAGCCAGCTCGTTTGCTCTGAAATCAAATTTGTTAAGGCATTAGTCTCCTGTTCCTTCTCCCCTCCCTCCCTCCCTCCCTTCCTCCCTCATCACAGCCAGCCCGAGCTTCCCTGCAGCCACTGCCACAGCTGGCTCTGGGCACAGGGGGGATGTTGTGGGGTCAGAGCGAGGGGCAGCCACTGCCAGGGGCTCAGCGTGTCCCTCCACGGGCACCTTGGGAGCCTCATTGCTGGCTGTGCCCCATCCAGCCCCATCAGAGCTCACCCCTCCGCTCTGGGAGCAGCCTGGGGGCGAGGGGATGGATGGAAACGGATGGTTCTCCCTCGGGCTGTGATGGGGAAGGGGTGAGCAGCAGTGTCCAGCCAGGACAGCTTGAGCTGGGGTCTTCTGCCAGCCCCACCTCAGGATACGAGGAGGAGACGGCTCCAAGAGGAGTGACCCTCAGGCTGGGCAGAGGCAGAAGGCAGCGGGACCCTGCAGGGGCTGGCAGAGGCTGTGGATAAGGCTCGCTGTGTGCTCCGACCGCAGGTCGTTACAGACCAGTGGGATCCTTCATGAATTATGAGCCAATATCGATCGTCTTTGCCAGTAAACACAGAGTGACCTTTATTAAAAATACACGAAAAACTCACTTAGGGAAACTCGCTGGCTTCTTGGTGCTGACAGATTTACACAAAAAGCAGATTTGTCCCACAACAGGAAATGTGGCGAATGAGGCAGGAGAGGGGAGCACGGCTCCAGCACAGCAAGCGTCGCATCCCTGCCAGCTCCTGCACACCAGGACCAGCTGCCTGCTCATCTGGCAGAGCTGCCAACCTGGGCACCCACTACCCTCCCATCAGACCCTCCAGGGCAAGGGTGCAGGTCTCTGCCCTGGGGGAAGCTGCTGGGCAAAAGACGCCGGTCTCTGATGGTTGTAGTTATTTGGGACAGGAGAGGGACAGCGTAAATCTGGGAATTTGCTGGGAGCTGCCCACCGTTGGTCAGGTCTCTTGGGGTTATAACAATAAATTTTGTGCAGTACAATGGCACAGCCATTCCTCCTGGCCAAGGTTAAACATCGCAGTGCTGCAGAACAGCCTTTGTGTCAGCCCGACAGGAACCACCCATGCTCCCTCAGGAATGCTGCTGCTCCTGATGTCGTGTCCATGGATTAGAGAAAGGAACAGCTGTGGCTCAGGATTGGATGGAGATGAAGAGCTCCTCACCTCTCACTTGAGCTGTGAGTGACTCCTCAGACTCACCTGTGGGCAAATCACACAGGATCCATAAGGATCACTGAGTCCACGTCCTGGCCCGCACATGACAGCCCCAAAATCCTTCCCTGTGCCTGAGAACATCGTCCAAATGTTCTGTGAACTCTTGGTGCCATGACCACTTCCCTGGGGAGCCTGTTCCCATGTCCAGCCACTCCCTGTGCTGCTGAGGGTCAGAACCGCATGGTCTCCAACCAGCCAGGGGGCCCGCAAACAGCCACAAGCGCATTTGACAGCTAATTAATTTATAAATAGGAACACATAGCGCCACCAACTCAACGACCTTGGAGGCCTTTTCCAACATAAATGGTTCTGTGGTCCTGTGATCCTACCCGGACCATCTTCAGGATGATGCCTCAGGAGCTCTCAGGATCCCAGCTCAGGAGCGGGAACCAGTCCCACAAACTGACATGCAGGTTATTCTGTTTTCTAGACATCAGCAAGAATCTGTCTTTTAAGGCTTGTGGGTATTTTTCAGACAAATAGAAACCAATTGGTAAATGCACACAACGATAAATCAGTCAATCCATGGCTCAACTTGCGTTTGTTTTTTAACCAGTGCTGAGGAGAGAGGAGTGCAATAAATATGTACGGAAATGGAAATGATGGATCAGTTCCCAAATGAGCTCAGGTGTTTGGTTTGGGAAGCTGTGAATACCTGGGGCCATGTTCGCTCCTCACCTCCATGACCTGTGCTGTGCTGGGATCTAAGCCAGAGGGACAGGATTTGCATTTTGAGCAAATTTTCCAACTTTACAAGTTGATTGTGCTCAGCTTCCTGCAGACGCCTCTCAGCAGAAGGGCTTTCTGGCAGACAAAAACCCCCTTCTCTCTAGAATCCTCGAAATACTCCATTTTGGAGCAGCCAGAGCAGATGATGGAGGAGAACAGACTCTCCAATCAGTGCCGGGGCAGAAGCGAACGGATGCGGCACGGAATGGGCTGTGCAGTGGGATGAGATAAACTCCCCAACTTGTTTGGGGCCATTATGGCACATTATTCATCAAAACACTCAGCTGAAATCAGCCAGCTCCGGGGTTTGTTAATTCGTTCTGTTTCAAAAAAACCTCAGGCTTCAGAGAAAAAAAAAAAGTGCCCAAAATATCTCTTTAACAGGCTGGAGCCAAGTGGTCCTAGAGAGGAACTCATCTTCCCTAGTTATTGCCTTGCTTACATCCCTGCAGAAATTTGGGAATGGTTTCTCTGAGCCAAGAGGGGAAGTGAGGAGCTGGATAACTCTCTGCCTTGTTAAAACATTCGGGATATTTTCCTGCATGGAAAGAGGCTGCCAGGATTAAGTCCTTATCCCAGGAGGCATGTTATTGCAGCATGCCTGGGTGAATTCCTCGCACAGACAAAGGTGATCCCTGTGTCCCACGGGAGGGGGGCTCTCACTCTGCCCTGATGCTGCTGGTGAGAGATAAATGAACCCAAGAGAGAAAACCTGGGGGCTCACGAGCTGCTCTGGGGTCTGTGAGCAGATCTGAGTTATGTGAGCTGATCTGGAGTTTGTGAGTGAATCTGGGGGGGCATGAGCAGCTCTGGGGTCTGTGAGCACACCTGGGGTGTCTGTGAGCACACCTGGGGTGTCTGTGAGCAGATCTGGGGTCTGTGAGCACACCTGGGGTGTCTGTGAGAACACCTGGGGTCTGTGAGCAGATCTGGGGTCTGTGAGCACACCTGGGGTGTCTGTGAGCAGCTCTGGGGTCTGTGAGCACACCTGGGGTGTCTGTGAGCACACCTGGGGTGTCTGTGAGCACACCTGGGGTGTCTGTGAGCACACCTGGGGTGTCTGTGAGCAGATCTGGGGTCTGTGAGCACACCTGGGGTGTCTGTGAGAACACCTGGGGTCTGTGAGCAGATCTGGGGTCTGTGAGCACACCTGGGGTGTCTGTGAGCAGCTCTGGGGTCTGTGAGCACACCTGGGGTGTCTGTGAGCACACCTGGGGTGTCTGTGAGCACACCTGGGGTGTCTGTGAGCACACCTGGGGTCTGTGAGCACACCTGGGGTGTCTGTGAGCACACCTGGGGTCTGTGAGCAGATCTGGGGTCTGTGAGCACACCTGGGGTGTCTGTGAGCACACCTGGGGTCTGTGAGCACACCTGGGGTCTGTGAGCACACCTGGGGTGTCTTTAAGCACACTTGGGGCTGCACCCACTGTCTCCCTGCCTGGCGAACAGGGATACTTCCCCAGGGAGGGAAGGCAGGGAGCATGTTGGGGTCCTGCACTAGCCACCCTCCCTCACCCCCCAAGCCTGTCGCTGTCCCACCAGGGGCAGAGAGATAGTGCCAGGTGGGATTGTGCACCTGATTTCCAAGGGCTGGTGGGTTTGGGTAGGGTGAACCTTGCTGGAGTTCCTTAGCAACAGGAACACTGACGCTTTCCCTACTCAGGAGCTGCAGATGCAACCAAAGCCCTTCCATCAGCCCCTCCATGACATCCACACTGGGACCCTCAGGAATGCTGTGGGACCCCTGCCATGCCTCAGCAGGGACTCAGAGCATCCCACTGCAATCCCCCCCAATCTGTATCTTCTCCTGCTATGTTAAAGCCATGGCTTTAAAGCCAAGTCTGCCACGGCTGGAGGGTTTTATCCTGTTGCCCACCTCCCCCCATACCTGGGGGCAGATGAGCTCCCTTGGGGACCCCATCAAAGCCCCCTGGACATCCAGAACCACCCCCTGAGCTCCTCAAGGCTCAGTCCCAAATCCAGGTTTGTGAACCAAGAACAAACCCTGTCGTTTTTGTTCAGACTTTCCAGCCCTTGCACCAAGCATGTGGCAGCATTTGCCAGCTGGTGACATCATTGAGCCCCTGTGTGAACCTCTCTTGTCTCTGCTTGGCTCACCAGGGCTGATTTCCACCCGTCCGGAATCTCCAGGCTTTGCAGAATTTCCAGGAGAAACCCACTTTTGTCCTTGCACTCTCTCAGTCGAGTGATGCTCCAGTGCCACGATTTCCCTGTGCCACCACCACAAAGATAACGGATCCCAGGTTTGGATGGTTTTGCTCATTTCAGTCATGACCTTTGGGATGAACCTGTGCATCCACAGGGGATGCAGGCTGGGACTGCACGGGAACCCTGAGGGCTCCAAGGAGCCCCTCCAGACCCTGGCAGTGCCTGATCCACCTTCCTGAAAACACGTGTCCGCCTTGTGAGTGCGGGCAATGCTGTGGTGGGAACGTGGCCAGCTGGCCTCTCCTGTGTCCCCCTCGCCGCTCCCCTTGCAGCGTGGCCAGCTCCCGGGGGCTGCTGGACGTGCCGAACCCGCCGGAGCAGCGGCTGCGGGATGGAGCCGGCGATCTGGTTTCAATAAAATCAGCAGATTGTTTCATGGCTGGATGGGAAAGTTGTGAGGCTCCAGGATTTGCTCCTCTGGCAGCTGGATTCTGTTTGTCCATCGCTGCAGCTCCCACCCCACATCTCCGGAGCAGGCTTCCCAGAGAGGGGGTCAATGTCCCAAGCCTGTCAGGGTGTCAGAGGCATTTAGACAGTGCCCTTAATGTGCTTCAGCTTCCTGAAAGAATCAGGTGGTTGGAACAGATTGATTTTGTCAGTCCCTTCCAGCTGAAAATATAATATTCAATCTTATTCTTATTCTTATTCTTATTCTTATTCTTATTCTTATCCTTATCCTTGTCTTAATCTTAGTCTAATCTTATTTTTATTCTTATAATTCTTTTTATTCTATTCTAATTCTATTGCATTTTATTCTACTCTATTCTACTCCATTCTGTTCCATCCCATTCCATTTCATCCCACTCTGGGTGCTCTGCTGCTCTGGAGGACGGCACCTGCCCTCAGTCCTGGTGGAGGCAGCGCTTAAAAATATCTCAGGGTTTTCTACATTCTCTCTACACCTTTAAATTCCAAAAGCACTGTGACTTCTAAGGGAAAAGCCAAGCCTTTAAAGCTGTAAACAGCTGGCTTCCCTCTTCCTATATAAGAGCAATCTTTAAAAAACCACTAAAACTTTAACAACCTGATTGTTTTTTGAAGTATTTTGCGAAGCTAGGCCATTCCTGGGCTCAGTCTGCTGTCCAGGTGAACTGGAAAACAGCAGGACATATCCAGGACAGCATCCCCAAGAGCCAGCCCGGCCTTCCTTCCTTGCCTGTCTCTCTTGCAGTCCCCAAACCGGCCCAACAGGAATTTCTGCTCCATATTGAAATGAACTTGAGGCAGCAAAGGAGTAAATGCGTAAAGAGAGGGGTGAGCGCTCCGTCAGCTTGGTGCGGTGGAACTCCTTCACTTACAGCCCCTTTATCTTCTGAGTTCTGGCAGTGGCAGAGGCACTGACTCACTCCCAGAGCCTCCATCCTGCAGCGCCGCGAATCCCAAACCCGCGGCTGCACTCCCAGCGTTCTGCTCCTGCCAGGACAGAAAAAGCGCAGAGCAGGACAGAGCAGCTGCGTTTCGCGCCCCATCAGCTAAATTTCGATGAAATCATTTTGATGAATTGTTTAGGAAGGGAAAAGCCCCATTAACTGTACATTTGCTGTTAATTAATAGGCTGCTTTTTCCTCCTCTGGCACAGCACTTCCGAGCTGCCTCACGCTCCGCTCTGAGCGCAGCATCCTGGGGGGCACAGGGAGGTGGGGAGGGGGATCCGGGCAGGGTGGGACCTGCAGCGGCATGACCCCGGGGAGAATGGCTGTTCCCAGCTCCATGCCCTGCTCCAAACGCGAAACACGAGGATAGGAAAAGCAAACACCCCCATTCTTCTCCGAAACCCCTGCAGGGCTGCCCCATTCCGGTCCATGGGCAGCCCTCCGGGCACCGTGCAATGCCAGCAGGGCAGGCGAGGAGTCCCACAGCTTCTCAGCTCTGTTATTTTTAACAAATTCCCTTTTTGTGTATTTATTTTCGGTACGTATCTTGTAAACATCTCTGGAATGTCACTCGAGGGGAACCCTGGCTGACATGCCCCAGGACCCAGACGCTGGAGGTGCTGGGGGTGGGAGCAGGGCACTGCCCGGTGCCTCAGGACGCTGGGTGCCCAGGGCTTGCACCAGCACAGCAGGGAGTTGGGACGAGTGAAAAGTCTTGGCAAATCATTTTCCTTCACAACGATTCTGCCAAAATGCCCACAGGGTGCCAAAACACGGGGAGGAGAG